>NW_027633914.1:0-10000 GCF_053919585.1 Euprymna scolopes
GTCGACTCCGCGGCCCCCGGGTCGGTGTGCGGGCCTCCAGAGCTCGATAAAGTAGTGGTGTCGCTAGCGGTCGAGAAGGCACTTTTCGACGCCTACTGCCACCCCCACATGGCGGTAGGCGCAAAACTGGAAAATCGCCGACCAGAAATGTCGCTTCGTATAATCGACGTTTTTTTTGACCACCATTTTCAGGTGTCGGAGGTGGGTCTGGACGAATACCAACACCATTTCTGGGGTTTCACAACCGCCCGGCTTCTCCGACATATGTTGGAAAGGAGTAGCGATCGAGCGACGGGGGCTGTCGGTAGGCGGCCGCGGGTTGCATGTGTGCCCGGGACAGCACCCCCATCCAACTAAGGGGTGTCCCCCGGGGGCCAGGGGGACCTCGTCCAGGTCGGCCGGGCGCTTCCAGACGCCTACCGACACCGGTCAGGTCGGCGAGGCTCCCGGCGGCCCCGAGCGGGACCACAGGTTGCGGAAGGCGTCCAAGTGAGCGGCGGCGAGAGGCGGAGGCCCCCGGGGTCGACTCCGCGGCCCCCGGGTCGGTGTGCGGGCCTCCAGAGCTCGATAAAGTAGTGGTGTCGCTAGCGGTCGAGAAGGCACTTTTCGACGCCTACTGCCACCCCCACATGGCGGTAGGCGCAAAACTGGAAAATCGCCGACCAGAAATGTCGCTTCGTATAATCGACGTTTTTTTTGACCACCATTTTCAGGTGTCGGAGGTGGGTCTGGACGAATACCAACACCATTTCTGGGGTTTCACAACCGCCCGGCTTCTCCGACATATGTTGGAAAGGAGTAGCGATCGAGCGACGGGGGCTGTCGGTAGGCGGCCGCGGGTTGCATGTGTGCCCGGGACAGCACCCCCATCCAACTAAGGGGTGTCCCCCGGGGGCCAGGGGGACCTCGTCCAGGTCGGCCGGGCGCTTCCAGACGCCTACCGACACCGGTCAGGTCGGCGAGGCTCCCGGCGGCCCCGAGCGGGACCACAGGTTGCGGAAGGCGTCCAAGTGAGCGGCGGCGAGAGGCGGAGGCCCCCGGGGTCGACTCCGCGGCCCCCGGGTCGGTGTGCGGGCCTCCAGAGCTCGATAAAGTAGTGGTGTCGCTAGCGGTCGAGAAGGCACTTTTCGACGCCTACTGCCACCCCCACATGGCGGTAGGCGCAAAACTGGAAAATCGCCGACCAGAAATGTCGCTTCGTATAATCGACGTTTTTTTTGACCACCATTTTCAGGTGTCGGAGGTGGGTCTGGACGAATACCAACACCATTTCTGGGGTTTCACAACCGCCCGGCTTCTCCGACATATGTTGGAAAGGAGTAGCGATCGAGCGACGGGGGCTGTCGGTAGGCGGCCGCGGGTTGCATGTGTGCCCGGGACAGCACCCCCATCCAACTAAGGGGTGTCCCCCGGGGGCCAGGGGGACCTCGTCCAGGTCGGCCGGGCGCTTCCAGACGCCTACCGACACCGGTCAGGTCGGCGAGGCTCCCGGCGGCCCCGAGCGGGACCACAGGTTGCGGAAGGCGTCCAAGTGAGCGGCGGCGAGAGGCGGAGGCCCCCGGGGTCGACTCCGCGGCCCCCGGGTCGGTGTGCGGGCCTCCAGAGCTCGATAAAGTAGTGGTGTCGCTAGCGGTCGAGAAGGCACTTTTCGACGCCTACTGCCACCCCCACATGGCGGTAGGTGTAAAATCGGAATAGACCGGACCAGGAATGTCGAGGGGGAAAAAAATGACAAAGTCCTGGTGTGCCTAGCCTACGAGAAGGCACTTTGCGACGCCTACCGACATCCCCATGTGGCAGTAGGCGTAAAACTGGAAAATCGCCGACCAGAAATGTCGCTTCGTATAATCGACGTTTTTTTTGACCACCATTTTCAGGTGTCGGAGGTGGGTCTGGACAAATACCAACACCATTTCTGGGGTTTTCCAGTTTGAAAGTTTTATAAAACATGTTCGGTAGGAAGCACACTTTGGTGTGTCGGTTCGTCGGAGCAGCGACTCTTTGCCTCGTGGTGGTCCGGAACGTCTCTACGGGCTTGTCGCAAAGGCGTCAGAAAGTGGCATCTCCGCCGCCTAGGGCTGTCACCGTTATCGCTGTCGCCCCGCGCTCCAACTTGTTTTGATCCGCCGCCTTCGTTCCTGCCAACCGTGCGCCCGCTCATCGTCGTTAGGTTATAATACGTGGTACGTGTGTGTGCTTCTCCGTGGACCTAGGGCTGCTCGACGTGTCGAACGATATGTTGGAACAACTAACGGCTCCTTTTCCTGGTTCCATAGTCGTCGTGGTACCCGCGTCGTCAGCCATATCTATGTCCACCATGTTTAGCCGATACGTTTGCTGCAGCTTCTGCTTCCGCCTCAGCGTTCGCCGCTCTCAGCCGCCGCTGTTGTTGCTGCCGTTCTGCCATTCAACCACTACCTGCGAATCTTTCGATGATCGGCCGAACGACCCATCGCTGTGCGACCGATAAATCCTCCGGATTAGGGAGAAACGCCGCCGCTCTCTGCCGCCGTCGAACGGAAAAACGTACATTGTAACGAACGAACGAACGAACGAACGAATTAACGAACGAGCGAACAAACAAACAAAAATAGCCGCGGGGGATGCACTATGTAGATCCTGATCCCCTTGTAACCATACGTACGTTGTTCGATGCTCTCCCGTCCTGGAAGTCGCCGCAGCAAACAGGAGGATGAGCAGCAGCAGGCGCCGCCGCCGTAACCGCCGCCTGCCTGCCGCCTCCTACTCCTGTCAGCGTCCGATCTCACAGCCGTGTGAACGTTCGCTGACACCCGATTTCTTTCCGTCTGGCAAAACCTTGGACGTCCCGCTCGCGGTACACGTGCTGCAGCGACTTCTCGTCCGACAACGCATAAGCGTCGACGTCTGCCGCCGCATCTTCTGATACGTGGACGGTGATAGCGCTAGTCCCTTCTTGCGCCACCTCCACCTTTGTTAGCGCCAAAGAAGATCGATCGAGCAGTCGTGGTCGCAGTCGATTAACCCGTTTTCACCGTCCGCAGTTCCCAAGCCGCCGATCAAGTCGTTGCTCTTCTTGTTCGTTCTTCCCATACCGTCGATTTGCACGGCTGCCGGATGAGCCATCCTCTGTCCGGCGAAGCGCTCACGTCAGTGATCGATACTTGCACCGACAGTCCTCCCGCTCGCGACTCGGTGCTCGAATCGGACTCGTTCGTTTTTATCTCGATGCGATTGTGAAAAGGGGGACCGGTCGTCAATGTCGTGTGTGTCGACGATGTTGTTCGCCCGGTCCGCCGCGTTGTTGTCGTTTTTTTTTTTTTTTTTTTTCCCCTAACGTTCGCCGTCGCACGGACGAAAGGGTGAGAAAAAAAAAAAGCTCGAAAAAGCCGCCCAAAAAAATCGGACCGAGGAGCCGCTTGCGAGAACGCGCCATGTGCACGTTGTCTCTCCTCGGTTTTCCGAGCACGAACACGACGCCGGTCGGTCGGTCGGTCGACGAAGGCGACGACGAAGGTGACGGGAAAATTTACGCCGCCGCTGCCCTGGTCCAGCTCCTCCCCGATGACGGCTGTGATGTTGACGTTGACGTTGGCGACGACGACGACGACGACGGAGACGACGACGACGACGAGACGGCATCGATGGCGACCACGATGACGACGACCTCGACGAGTTCAGTCTGCACCTTGACCTCCGATGTCCGTGTGCACTGCCGTCGTGCTGTTTGTCGTTTGTCGTATGTATCGCTGTCAAGGGTGCCGTTGTCGTTGTTGTTGTCGACGTTGTTGCTTGCTCTCTCGTCTCGGTCGGTTGGTACGTTGATGACGACGACGACGACGAAGACGACGACGACGACGACGAGACGGCATCGATGGCGACCACGATGACGACGACCTCGACGATTCCAGTCTGCACCTTGACCTCCGATGTCCGTGTGCACTGCCGTCGTGCTGTTTGTCGTTTGTCGTATGTATCGCTGTCAAGGGTGCCGTTGTCGATGTTGTTGTTGTCGACGCTGTCGTCTGTTCTCTCTTCTCGGCCGGCTGTGACGTGGACGTTGACGACGACGACGACGAGACGGAATCGATGGCGACCACGATGACGACGACCTCGGCGAGTTCAGTCTGCACCTTGACCCTCGATGTCCGTGTGCACTGCCGTCGTGCTGCTTGTCGTTTGTCGTATGTATCGCTGTCAAGGGTGCCGTTGTCGTTGTTGTTGTCGACGTTGGTCGCTTTCGTTCTTTGAGTCTCGGTCTCGGTCCAAGTCAGGGGAGAAACAAAAAAGAGGCCATCAGCGCGGGCAGCGCGCTTCTACTGACGGCGAACCTCCTCGAAAAACAAATAAACACGTGCCCGTCGTTGTAGTTGTCTGTCTTATGTCGGTCGGTCGGTCGGTCGGTCTGTCGTTCTGTCGAAACAAAGTCCCAAATTCCAACGATACCTGGTTGATCCTGCCAGTAGTCATATGCTTGTCTCAAAGCTTAAGCCATGCAAGTGTAAGTTCACGCCACGCATTAGAACGGGCGAAACCGCGAATGGCTCAGGAACCGGACCTAATCCTCGGGACCGTATTCCTCCTCGGAGGCGATGGATAACTGTGGCAATTCTAGAGCTAATACATGTGACACAGGCCGCGATCGGTCGGCGCGCCGTCGTCGCCACGCCTCGCGCGCTGGCACCCGCGTCGGCCGTTCCGGGTCGCGGCGCTACATATTAGACTGAGACCGATGCGCGTCATTCCGTCCTCCCGTCGTCGGCGTTCCCGCTCGCGGGTCCGTTCGGTGGCGGGGCTCATAGGGCGGCGCGCTCCGCTTTGGTGACTCTGGATAACTCACTGGTCGATCGCACGAGCTTTCACGCCCGGCGACGGGTCTCTCGAGGGTCCGCCCTATCAACTGTCGACGGTCGGTTAAGTGCCTACCGTGGTTACTACGGGTAACGGGGAATCGGGGTTCGATTCCGGAGAGGGAGCATGCGAAACGGCTACCACATCCAAGGAAGGCAGCAGGCGCGCAAATTACCCACTCCCGGCACGGGGAGGTAGTGACGAAAAATAACGACGCGGGACTCTGTCGAGGCCCCGCGATCGGAATGAGTACACTTCAAATCCGTTAACGAGGACCAACCGGAGGGCAAGTCTGGTGCCAGCAGCCGCGGTAATTCCAGCTCCGGTAGCGTATATTAAAGTTGTTGCGGTTAAAAAGCTCGTAGTCCGAACTCGGGTTCGTGGTCGCGCAAGCGGCCCCGGGGCGGCGGCGCCATCGTCCGTCGTTGACTTTGGTCGTCCGTTCGCATTCCCGGCCCTTTCCGCCGGTGTCAACCGCTAGCATACCCGCCACGCGGTCCTGCCGGCGAGGTGGACGAGGAGGTCGTGATCGGGATCCGGGAAAAAAAAAAACAAGTGGTCGTCGGTTCGGTTCCGGGAGTAGTCTAACGGGGGGGTGCTACGTGTGTGTGTTTGGGTGTGTTCATTCGCATCCCCGCACTCTGACCCCCGCGCTTCTCTCCCTCTCCCTTTCCGCGCGTTCCTCTTTTTTTTTGAACCCCCCGGTCCGCTCCGAGTCCCTGCTTCGTGTCTTGTCTGCGCGCGTGTTGCGGTCGGCGGTTTCTCCTCCAAGGGTGCTCTTAACCGAGTGTCCGCGGCGGCCGGTACGTTCACTTTGAAAAAATTAGAGTGCTCAGAGCGGGCTGTTCAAGCTTGCATACGATAAGCATGGAATGATGGAAGAGGGCCTCGTCTACGTCTGTCGGTCTCCGTCTACGGCGAGGCAATGATCGAAGGGAGCGGTCGGGGCCACTCGTATTGCGACGTTAGAGGTGAAATTCTTGGATCGTCGCAAGACGAACTGCAGCGATGGCGTGTGGCAAGCACGTTTTCCTCGATCAAGAGCGAAAGTCGGAGGTTCGAAGACGATCAGATACCGTCGTAGTTCCGACCGTAAACGATGCCGACCGGCGATCCGCCGGCGTTCGCTTCCATGACCCGGCGGGTAGCCTGCGGGAAACCAGAGTTCGGTTCCGGGGGGAGTATGGTTGCAAAGCTGAAACTTAAAGGAATTGACGGAAGGGCACCACCAGGAGTGGAGCCTGCGGCTTAATTTGACTCAACACGGGAAAACTCACCCGGTCCGGACACCGGTAGGATTGACAGATCGATAGCTCTTTCTCGATTCGGTGGGTGGTGGTGCATGGCCGTTCTTAGTTGGTGGAGCGATCCGTCTGGTTGATTCCGATAACGAACGAGACTCCGGCCTGCTAACTAGTGCGCCGATGTCAGTGATTTTTACGGCGGGCTCGGCGTCCTCCGTGGCGCTCGGGTCCGGGTCGGTTTTCTCACGCACTTCTTAGAGGGACGGGTGGCAGAAAGCCACACGAGGCGGAGCGATAACAGGTCTGTGATGCCCTTAGATGTCCGGGGCCGCACGCGCGCTACACTGGAGGTATCAGCGGGGACTTCGCCCCGGCCCGAGAGGGTTGGGAAACCTCTGAACCACCTCCCGTGATAGGGATCGGGGCCTGTAACCAACCCCGTGAACGAGGAATTCCCGGTAGGCGCGGGTCAACAGCCCGCGTCGATCACGTCCCTGCCCTTTGTACACACCGCCCGTCGCTACTACCGATCGAACGGTCCGGTGAGGTCCTCGGATCTGGCCGACGACGCCGCCGGGCAGTGCGCGACGTGTCCGTCACGACACTCGTGCATCTACGCCTCGGCGTTCGATGCCTGGAGAAGACGACCGAACCCGATCGTTTAGAGGAAGTAAAAGTCGTAACAAGGTTTCCGTAGGTGAACCTGCGGAAGGATCATTACCGTTTTCCCGTTCGAGACTGGTTTGTTGTTTTCCGGCCTACCTCCTCTGTCTGTCGGCGTCAACGCCTCGAATGCGCGCAAACAAACCTATAAAAGGCGGAGCGAGAGATAGATTTGTGGTGACGCGGAGGTTTTTAAAGCCCCAGCTCTTCTTGCTTGCTTCCGCGTCTTACCACCTGTTTGTTTTTTCGCCCACCGCAAGTGATGGCCGCTTCTTCTTTGCCTTGTCGCCGCTTTATCGTTTTTTGTTTTTTTTGCAGCCGCTGTGCCACCGCCGCTAGCTAAAAACAAACTACTCGCGACATTGCAATGCCGTCACGCCTCCTCGCACAGACCTCCTCGCACACTACTAAATCTATATAAACAAAAACTAATATAAAAAACCCAAGTGCTGAACCCTGGACGGGGGATCACTCGGCTCGTCCGTCGATGAAGAGCGCGGCCAGCCGCGAGAACTGATGCGAATTGCAGGACTCAGTGAACATCGACACCTCGAACGCACATTGCGGCCCCGAGATCCCTTGTCTCGGGGCCACGTCCGGTCGAGAGGCGGAACGTTACATGTCTTTCTCCGTTAACGAAACGACATCTTGCCGTCCCCGTGCCCGCCCGGTCCTCGGCACGGTGGTAACCGGGACGTCGCAGGAGCGAGTGACGAGGGGGAAGAAAAATAAAAAAAGAATTGACTCCTTTCAATGTCTTTTTTTTTTTTAAAACCCTCTCCGGCCTCCTCCTTCGTCTCCCGCTGGCAGACCGCGGAGTCTTTTCCCTTTTCGACCGCGTGAAGAAACACTGTGGAGGAGGAGCAGGAGGAGTCTGTCCGAAAGCAGCCGAAGGGAGAACAAAACAAAAAAAAAAGCACCGACCTAACCGACTGCCGACGTAAGCGCCGCCTGCTCGTCTCGCTCTCTGCCTCATGAAGGTGTCTCTCAGCGACGCCTCGAGCAGCGCGACGAGCACGGCCGTCGCACCGTAAAAAGGTGGCCGCGTCGTAGGCAACGTCGGATGGGGAGGACCCACGCTTTTTTTTTAATTGTTGGCTTCTTCATTTTCGGTCGGACGGGCGCTATATCGGCCAGCCGTCGTCACACGGAGGGTACCGATCGAGATTCCTCTCCTCCAAACACCACACTCTACTAAAAACCGCCGCCCTCGGCTCGGACGAGACGACCCGCTGAACTTAAGCATATCGCTAAGCGGAGGAAAAGAAACCAACCGGGATTCCCTTAGTAACGGCGAGTGAACCGGGAGAAGCCCAACGCCGAATCCCGTCGCAAGTTAAAGGCTTCGGGACGTGTGGCGCATGGGTCGAAGGCAGCCGTTCGTTTTCGTCTCGCATAGTTCGGAGTTCCCTCGATCGGGGCCGCCCGCGGCGGGTGCCAGGCCCATTCGGTGCGGACGGCGAGCGACGGCCTTCGATCCGAGAGTCGGGTTGCTTGGGAACGCAGCCCAAATCGGGTGGTAAGCTCCATCCAAGGCTAAATACCGGGACGAGTCCGATAGTCGACAAGTACCGTGAGGGAAAGTTGAAAAGAACTTTGGAGAGAGAGTTCAAGAGAACGTGAAACCGCCCAGGGGTAAACGGGTGGGACCGCTCACCGCGATCGCGGGGGGACTCAGTCCGGTGCTGCCTAGGCTCGAGCCCAAACTCGATGTGTGTTCTTGAAAGAGAGGCCGTCGCGGCACAGGTCGTCGTTCGTCGTGTCCGCGGGGAACTCGTTCTCCGCGGGCCAGCTTTTGTGCCCGCGTCGCCGACGAAGGAGACGGGCCGCGTGGATAGCGGGAAGGGAAACGTGGTGACGACCGCGGCGTCGGTAGGTGGCTGCGTCGGTTGGCTGCGACGGAGGGGACTCGTCCTCTCGATCGCTGCTGCCGCCGGGCCCTAACCCGCCGCATCCGTCGCCGCCGCTTCTTCTTTCCTCCTGCTCCCTCCGCGCGCGACTCCGCTGCACCCGTCCCCTTCTCATCGCTCGGCGTAATCATGGCGCGGGCGCTTCGGCGCGACCTCCGCGCGGCCGGCACCGGACGCACTTCCCCTCCGGTCCGTCGTCGCGACCCGTTCCCGGCGTGCAGGTCGAACACGCGGGTTTTTTTCCGTAGGCGGCAGGCGTTTCATCACCCTGAAAACCCCCGTCTTCCCACCTTGTGAAGTCGGGGGCCACCGGCCGTCGGGCCCGCGAACGTAACTGCCCCTTTCTGCCGGGAACGGAGGAAATCTGACACGATCCGTTACACGTGGCGAGCCGGTCCGTTTTGATCCCGCCGGAAGTCGCGTGCGGGCGACGCACTCTGTGTGTCGCTCCTTAGGCGCCCCACCGTCTCGGGCGCGTGCGCGATGAGAGGCGGGATAGGACTGGCGCGGCCTCGCCGTCACGCACCTCGCCGACGTTTCGGGTTCTTGTCGGGGGCAACCCCGCCCGCGCCCGTTTCCGTTTCCGGAGAGGTCGCTCGGCGACGCTTTTTTACTCGAGCCGCCCGCCACCCCGGGTCAGCGACGTGCATCGGCAACCCACCCGACCCGTCTTGAAACACGGACCGAGGAGTCCTGGCCGTTCGCGAGTCGTAGGGGCCACCTCTGACTAACCCCGAAGGCGAAGCGAAAGCGAGAGAGCGTGTAGGAGGGCGTCGATCGGGAGAGGTGTCGTGGCAAAGTCGTCCGGGGGTCGTCGGGGGGTGTCGTCGGTCTCGTGCCGTCGTCTTCTCCTCGCCTCACCCGCCTCCGAGCCGTGCCCGATCCCGCCGGCGCGGCGTTTTCGGCCTTCCGCCGTCGCTGCTGCGGTGCCCGCAACTTTTCCTTTTTTCTCTCTTCCCGAGAGAGATAGGAGAGGGAAGGCTCGTGGCTGACGTGCGGTTGTTTTTCCCTCCTCCCCGAGAGGGGACCGGCGCATCTTCCAAAAAGGGGAATTGCCGGGCGCCAGCTTCCATATCCTCCTTCCGCCCATCGGTGAGATCCCGCGGCTTGAACTAGTCCTATTTTGTCGTCGAGTTTAGGCGCTGCGCGCGGGCGCATCACCCCCGGGTCGGTTTCCCCTTTTTCCGAGTACGACTCGGCCGACTCTGGCGTAGCGAGCGACCAGGGACCCGAAAGATGGCGATCCACGCCCGGTCGGGATGAAGCCAGAGGAAACTCTGGTGGAAGTCCGAAGCGCCTCTGACGTGCAAATCGATCGTCGGAACCGGGTGTAGGGGCGAAAGACCAATCGAG
>NW_027633914.1:15000-24807 GCF_053919585.1 Euprymna scolopes
GACCAGAAATGTCGCTTCGTATAATCGACGTTTTTTTTGACCACCATTTTCAGGTGTCGGAGGTGGGTCTGGACGAATACCAACACCATTTCTGGGGTTTCACAACCGCCCGGCTTCTCCGACATATGTTGGAAAGGAGTAGCGATCGAGCGACGGGGGCTGTCGGTAGGCGGCCGCGGGTTGCATGTGTGCCCGGGACAGCACCCCCATCCAACTAAGGGGTGTCCCCCGGGGGCCAGGGGGACCTCGTCCAGGTCGGCCGGGCGCTTCCAGACGCCTACCGACACCGGTCAGGTCGGCGAGGCTCCCGGCGGCCCCGAGCGGGACCACAGGTTGCGGAAGGCGTCCAAGTGAGCGGCGGCGAGAGGCGGAGGCCCCCGGGGTCGACTCCGCGGCCCCCGGGTCGGTGTGCGGGCCTCCAGAGCTCGATAAAGTAGTGGTGTCGCTAGCGGTCGAGAAGGCACTTTTCGACGCCTACTGCCACCCCCACATGGCGGTAGGCGCAAAACTGGAAAATCGCCGACCAGAAATGTCGCTTCGTATAATCGACGTTTTTTTTGACCACCATTTTCAGGTGTCGGAGGTGGGTCTGGACGAATACCAACACCATTTCTGGGGTTTCACAACCGCCCGGCTTCTCCGACATATGTTGGAAAGGAGTAGCGATCGAGCGACGGGGGCTGTCGGTAGGCGGCCGCGGGTTGCATGTGTGCCCGGGACAGCACCCCCATCCAACTAAGGGGTGTCCCCCGGGGGCCAGGGGGACCTCGTCCAGGTCGGCCGGGCGCTTCCAGACGCCTACCGACACCGGTCAGGTCGGCGAGGCTCCCGGCGGCCCCGAGCGGGACCACAGGTTGCGGAAGGCGTCCAAGTGAGCGGCGGCGAGAGGCGGAGGCCCCCGGGGTCGACTCCGCGGCCCCCGGGTCGGTGTGCGGGCCTCCAGAGCTCGATAAAGTAGTGGTGTCGCTAGCGGTCGAGAAGGCACTTTTCGACGCCTACTGCCACCCCCACATGGCGGTAGGCGCAAAACTGGAAAATCGCCGACCAGAAATGTCGCTTCGTATAATCGACGTTTTTTTTGACCACCATTTTCAGGTGTCGGAGGTGGGTCTGGACGAATACCAACACCATTTCTGGGGTTTCACAACCGCCCGGCTTCTCCGACATATGTTGGAAAGGAGTAGCGATCGAGCGACGGGGGCTGTCGGTAGGCGGCCGCGGGTTGCATGTGTGCCCGGGACAGCACCCCCATCCAACTAAGGGGTGTCCCCCGGGGGCCAGGGGGACCTCGTCCAGGTCGGCCGGGCGCTTCCAGACGCCTACCGACACCGGTCAGGTCGGCGAGGCTCCCGGCGGCCCCGAGCGGGACCACAGGTTGCGGAAGGCGTCCAAGTGAGCGGCGGCGAGAGGCGGAGGCCCCCGGGGTCGACTCCGCGGCCCCCGGGTCGGTGTGCGGGCCTCCAGAGCTCGATAAAGTAGTGGTGTCGCTAGCGGTCGAGAAGGCACTTTTCGACGCCTACTGCCACCCCCACATGGCGGTAGGCGCAAAACTGGAAAATCGCCGACCAGAAATGTCGCTTCGTATAATCGACGTTTTTTTTGACCACCATTTTCAGGTGTCGGAGGTGGGTCTGGACGAATACCAACACCATTTCTGGGGTTTCACAACCGCCCGGCTTCTCCGACATATGTTGGAAAGGAGTAGCGATCGAGCGACGGGGGCTGTCGGTAGGCGGCCGCGGGTTGCATGTGTGCCCGGGACAGCACCCCCATCCAACTAAGGGGTGTCCCCCGGGGGCCAGGGGGACCTCGTCCAGGTCGGCCGGGCGCTTCCAGACGCCTACCGACACCGGTCAGGTCGGCGAGGCTCCCGGCGGCCCCGAGCGGGACCACAGGTTGCGGAAGGCGTCCAAGTGAGCGGCGGCGAGAGGCGGAGGCCCCCGGGGTCGACTCCGCGGCCCCCGGGTCGGTGTGCGGGCCTCCAGAGCTCGATAAAGTAGTGGTGTCGCTAGCGGTCGAGAAGGCACTTTTCGACGCCTACTGCCACCCCCACATGGCGGTAGGCGCAAAACTGGAAAATCGCCGACCAGAAATGTCGCTTCGTATAATCGACGTTTTTTTTGACCACCATTTTCAGGTGTCGGAGGTGGGTCTGGACGAATACCAACACCATTTCTGGGGTTTCACAACCGCCCGGCTTCTCCGACATATGTTGGAAAGGAGTAGCGATCGAGCGACGGGGGCTGTCGGTAGGCGGCCGCGGGTTGCATGTGTGCCCGGGACAGCACCCCCCATCCAACTAAGGGGTGTCCCCCGGGGGCCAGGGGGACCTCGTCCAGGTCGGCCGGGCGCTTCCAGACGCCTACCGACACCGGTCAGGTCGGCGAGGCTCCCGGCGGCCCCGAGCGGGACCACAGGTTGCGGAAGGCGTCCAAGTGAGCGGCGGCGAGAGGCGGAGGCCCCCGGGGTCGACTCCGCGGCCCCCGGGTCGGTGTGCGGGCCTCCAGAGCTCGATAAAGTAGTGGTGTCGCTAGCGGTCGAGAAGGCACTTTTCGACGCCTACTGCCACCCCCACATGGCGGTAGGCGCAAAACTGGAAAATCGCCGACCAGAAATGTCGCTTCGTATAATCGACGTTTTTTTTGACCACCATTTTCAGGTGTCGGAGGTGGGTCTGGACGAATACCAACACCATTTCTGGGGTTTCACAACCGCCCGGCTTCTCCGACATATGTTGGAAAGGAGTAGCGATCGAGCGACGGGGGCTGTCGGTAGGCGGCCGCGGGTTGCATGTGTGCCCGGGACAGCACCCCCATCCAACTAAGGGGTGTCCCCCGGGGGCCAGGGGGACCTCGTCCAGGTCGGCCGGGCGCTTCCAGACGCCTACCGACACCGGTCAGGTCGGCGAGGCTCCCGGCGGCCCCGAGCGGGACCACAGGTTGCGGAAGGCGTCCAAGTGAGCGGCGGCGAGAGGCGGAGGCCCCCGGGGTCGACTCCGCGGCCCCCGGGTCGGTGTGCGGGCCTCCAGAGCTCGATAAAGTAGTGGTGTCGCTAGCGGTCGAGAAGGCACTTTTCGACGCCTACTGCCACCCCCACATGGCGGTAGGTGTAAAATCGGAATAGACCGGACCAGGAATGTCGAGGGGGAAAAAAATGACAAAGTCCTGGTGTGCCTAGCCTACGAGAAGGCACTTTGCGACGCCTACCGACATCCCCATGTGGCAGTAGGCGTAAAACTGGAAAATCGCCGACCAGAAATGTCGCTTCGTATAATCGACGTTTTTTTTGACCACCATTTTCAGGTGTCGGAGGTGGGTCTGGACAAATACCAACACCATTTCTGGGGTTTTCCAGTTTGAAAGTTTTATAAAACATGTTCGGTAGGAAGCACACTTTGGTGTGTCGGTTCGTCGGAGCAGCGACTCTTTGCCTCGTGGTGGTCCGGAACGTCTCTACGGGCTTGTCGCAAAGGCGTCAGAAAGTGGCATCTCCGCCGCCTAGGGCTGTCACCGTTATCGCTGTCGCCCCGCGCTCCAACTTGTTTTGATCCGCCGCCTTCGTTCCTGCCAACCGTGCGCCCCGCTCATCGTCGTTAGGTTATAATACGTGGTACGTGTGTGTGCTTCTCCGTGGACCTAGGGCTGCTCGACGTGTCGAACGATATGTTGGAACAACTAACGGCTCCTTTTCCTGGTTCCATAGTCGTCGTGGTACCCGCGTCGTCAGCCATATCTATGTCCACCATGTTTAGCCGATACGTTTGCTGCAGCTTCTGCTTCCGCCTCAGCGTTCGCCGCTCTCAGCCGCCGCTGTTGTTGCTGCCGTTCTGCCATTCAACCACTACCTGCGAATCTTTCGATGATCGGCCGAACGACCCATCGCTGTGCGACCGATAAATCCTCCGGATTAGGGAGAAACGCCGCCGCTCTCTGCCGCCGTCGAACGGAAAAACGTACATTGTAACGAACGAACGAACGAACGAACGAATTAACGAACGAGCGAACAAACAAACAAAAATAGCCGCGGGGGATGCACTATGTAGATCCTGATCCCCTTGTAACCATACGTACGTTGTTCGATGCTCTCCCGTCCTGGAAGTCGCCGCAGCAAACAGGAGGATGAGCAGCAGCAGGCGCCGCCGCCGTAACCGCCGCCTGCCTGCCGCCTCCTACTCCTGTCAGCGTCCGATCTCACAGCCGTGTGAACGTTCGCTGACACCCGATTTCTTTCCGTCTGGCAAAACCTTGGACGTCCCGCTCGCGGTACACGTGCTGCAGCGACTTCTCGTCCGACAACGCATAAGCGTCGACGTCTGCCGCCGCATCTTCTGATACGTGGACGGTGATAGCGCTAGTCCCTTCTTGCGCCACCTCCACCTTTGTTAGCGCCAAAGAAGATCGATCGAGCAGTCGTGGTCGCAGTCGATTAACCCGTTTTCACCGTCCGCAGTTCCCAAGCCGCCGATCAAGTCGTTGCTCTTCTTGTTCGTTCTTCCCATACCGTCGATTTGCACGGCTGCCGGATGAGCCATCCTCTGTCCGGCGAAGCGCTCACGTCAGTGATCGATACTTGCACCGACAGTCCTCCCGCTCGCGACTCGGTGCTCGAATCGGACTCGTTCGTTTTTATCTCGATGCGATTGTGAAAAGGGGGACCGGTCGTCAATGTCGTGTGTGTCGACGATGTTGTTCGCCCGGTCCGCCGCGTTGTTGTCGTTTTTTTTTTTTTTTTTTTCCCCTAACGTTCGCCGTCGCACGGACGAAAGGGTGAGAAAAAAAAAAAGCTCGAAAAAGCCGCCCAAAAAAATCGGACCGAGGAGCCGCTTGCGAGAACGCGCCATGTGCACGTTGTCTCTCCTCGGTTTTCCGAGCACGAACACGACGCCGGTCGGTCGGTCGGTCGACGAAGGCGACGACGAAGGTGACGGGAAAATTTACCGCCGCCGCTGCCCTGGTCCAGCTCCTCCCCGATGACGGCTGTGATGTTGACGTTGACGTTGGCGACGACGACGACGACGACGGAGACGACGACGACGACGAGACGGCATCGATGGCGACCACGATGACGACGACCTCGACGAGTTCAGTCTGCACCTTGACCTCCGATGTCCGTGTGCACTGCCGTCGTGCTGTTTGTCGTTTGTCGTATGTATCGCTGTCAAGGGTGCCGTTGTCGTTGTTGTTGTCGACGTTGTTGCTTGCTCTCTCGTCTCGGTCGGTTGGTACGTTGATGACGACGACGACGACGAAGACGACGACGACGACGACGAGACGGCATCGATGGCGACCACGATGACGACGACCTCGACGATTCCAGTCTGCACCTTGACCTCCGATGTCCGTGTGCACTGCCGTCGTGCTGTTTGTCGTTTGTCGTATGTATCGCTGTCAAGGGTGCCGTTGTCGATGTTGTTGTTGTCGACGCTGTCGTCTGTTCTCTCTTCTCGGCCGGCTGTGACGTGGACGTTGACGACGACGACGACGAGACGGAATCGATGGCGACCACGATGACGACGACCTCGGCGAGTTCAGTCTGCACCTTGACCCTCGATGTCCGTGTGCACTGCCGTCGTGCTGCTTGTCGTTTGTCGTATGTATCGCTGTCAAGGGTGCCGTTGTCGTTGTTGTTGTCGACGTTGGTCGCTTTCGTTCTTTGAGTCTCGGTCTCGGTCCAAGTCAGGGGAGAAACAAAAAAGAGGCCATCAGCGCGGGCAGCGCGCTTCTACTGACGGCGAACCTCCTCGAAAAACAAATAAACACGTGCCCGTCGTTGTAGTTGTCTGTCTTATGTCGGTCGGTCGGTCGGTCGGTCTGTCGTTCTGTCGAAACAAAGTCCCAAATTCCAACGATACCTGGTTGATCCTGCCAGTAGTCATATGCTTGTCTCAAAGCTTAAGCCATGCAAGTGTAAGTTCACGCCACGCATTAGAACGGGCGAAACCGCGAATGGCTCAGGAACCGGACCTAATCCTCGGGACCGTATTCCTCCTCGGAGGCGATGGATAACTGTGGCAATTCTAGAGCTAATACATGTGACACAGGCCGCGATCGGTCGGCGCGCCGTCGTCGCCACGCCTCGCGCGCTGGCACCCGCGTCGGCCGTTCCGGGTCGCGGCGCTACATATTAGACTGAGACCGATGCGCGTCATTCCGTCCTCCCGTCGTCGGCGTTCCCCGCTCGCGGGTCCGTTCGGTGGCGGGGCTCATAGGGCGGCGCGCTCCGCTTTGGTGACTCTGGATAACTCACTGGTCGATCGCACGAGCTTTCACGCCCGGCGACGGGTCTCTCGAGGGTCCGCCCTATCAACTGTCGACGGTCGGTTAAGTGCCTACCGTGGTTACTACGGGTAACGGGGAATCGGGGTTCGATTCCGGAGAGGGAGCATGCGAAACGGCTACCACATCCAAGGAAGGCAGCAGGCGCGCAAATTACCCACTCCCGGCACGGGGAGGTAGTGACGAAAAATAACGACGCGGGACTCTGTCGAGGCCCCGCGATCGGAATGAGTACACTTCAAATCCGTTAACGAGGACCAACCGGAGGGCAAGTCTGGTGCCAGCAGCCGCGGTAATTCCAGCTCCGGTAGCGTATATTAAAGTTGTTGCGGTTAAAAAGCTCGTAGTCCGAACTCGGGTTCGTGGTCGCGCAAGCGGCCCCGGGGCGGCGGCGCCATCGTCCGTCGTTGACTTTGGTCGTCCGTTCGCATTCCCGGCCCTTTCCGCCGGTGTCAACCGCTAGCATACCCGCCACGCGGTCCTGCCGGCGAGGTGGACGAGGAGGTCGTGATCGGGATCCGGGAAAAAAAAAACAAGTGGTCGTCGGTTCGGTTCCGGGAGTAGTCTAACGGGGGGGTGCTACGTGTGTGTGTTTGGGTGTGTTCATTCGCATCCCCGCACTCTGACCCCCGCGCTTCTCTCCCTCTCCCTTTCCGCGCGTTCCTCTTTTTTTTGAACCCCCCGGTCCGCTCCGAGTCCCTGCTTCGTGTCTTGTCTGCGCGCGTGTTGCGGTCGGCGGTTTCTCCTCCAAGGGTGCTCTTAACCGAGTGTCCGCGGCGGCCGGTACGTTCACTTTGAAAAAATTAGAGTGCTCAGAGCGGGCTGTTC
Source organism: Euprymna scolopes (assembly GCF_053919585.1). NCBI lineage: Eukaryota > Metazoa > Mollusca > Cephalopoda > Sepiida > Sepiolidae > Euprymna > Euprymna scolopes. The sequence continues at coordinate 22,104 of NW_027633914.1, forward strand.
AAGCTTGCATACGATAAGCATGGAATGATGGAAGAGGGCCTCGTCTACGTCTGTCGGTCTCCGTCTACGGCGAGGCAATGATCGAAGGGAGCGGTCGGGGCCACTCGTATTGCGACGTTAGAGGTGAAATTCTTGGATCGTCGCAAGACGAACTGCAGCGATGGCGTGTGGCAAGCACGTTTTCCTCGATCAAGAGCGAAAGTCGGAGGTTCGAAGACGATCAGATACCGTCGTAGTTCCGACCGTAAACGATGCCGACCGGCGATCCGCCGGCGTTCGCTTCCATGACCCGGCGGGTAGCCTGCGGGAAACCAGAGTTCGGTTCCGGGGGGAGTATGGTTGCAAAGCTGAAACTTAAAGGAATTGACGGAAGGGCACCACCAGGAGTGGAGCCTGCGGCTTAATTTGACTCAACACGGGAAAACTCACCCGGTCCGGACACCGGTAGGATTGACAGATCGATAGCTCTTTCTCGATTCGGTGGGTGGTGGTGCATGGCCGTTCTTAGTTGGTGGAGCGATCCGTCTGGTTGATTCCGATAACGAACGAGACTCCGGCCTGCTAACTAGTGCGCCGATGTCAGTGATTTTTACGGCGGGCTCGGCGTCCTCCGTGGCGCTCGGGTCCGGGTCGGTTTTCTCACGCACTTCTTAGAGGGACGGGTGGCAGAAAGCCACACGAGGCGGAGCGATAACAGGTCTGTGATGCCCTTAGATGTCCGGGGCCGCACGCGCGCTACACTGGAGGTATCAGCGGGGACTTCGCCCCGGCCCGAGAGGGTTGGGAAACCTCTGAACCACCTCCCGTGATAGGGATCGGGGCCTGTAACCAACCCCGTGAACGAGGAATTCCCGGTAGGCGCGGGTCAACAGCCCGCGTCGATCACGTCCCTGCCCTTTGTACACACCGCCCGTCGCTACTACCGATCGAACGGTCCGGTGAGGTCCTCGGATCTGGCCGACGACGCCGCCGGGCAGTGCGCGACGTGTCCGTCACGACACTCGTGCATCTACGCCTCGGCGTTCGATGCCTGGAGAAGACGACCGAACCCGATCGTTTAGAGGAAGTAAAAGTCGTAACAAGGTTTCCGTAGGTGAACCTGCGGAAGGATCATTACCGTTTTCCCGTTCGAGACTGGTTTGTTGTTTTCCGGCCTACCTCCTCTGTCTGTCGGCGTCAACGCCTCGAATGCGCGCAAACAAACCTATAAAAGGCGGAGCGAGAGATAGATTTGTGGTGACGCGGAGGTTTTTAAAGCCCCAGCTCTTCTTGCTTGCTTCCGCGTCTTACCACCTGTTTGTTTTTTCGCCCACCGCAAGTGATGGCCGCTTCTTCTTTGCCTTGTCGCCGCTTTATCGTTTTTTGTTTTTTTTGCAGCCGCTGTGCCACCGCCGCTAGCTAAAAACAAACTACTCGCGACATTGCAATGCCGTCACGCCTCCTCGCACAGACCTCCTCGCACACTACTAAATCTATATAAACAAAAACTAATATAAAAAACCCAAGTGCTGAACCCTGGACGGGGGATCACTCGGCTCGTCCGTCGATGAAGAGCGCGGCCAGCCGCGAGAACTGATGCGAATTGCAGGACTCAGTGAACATCGACACCTCGAACGCACATTGCGGCCCCGAGATCCCTTGTCTCGGGGCCACGTCCGGTCGAGAGGCGGAACGTTACATGTCTTTCTCCGTTAACGAAACGACATCTTGCCGTCCCCGTGCCCGCCCGGTCCTCGGCACGGTGGTAACCGGGACGTCGCAGGAGCGAGTGACGAGGGGGAAGAAAAATAAAAAAAGAATTGACTCCTTTCAATGTCTTTTTTTTTTTTAAAACCCTCTCCGGCCTCCTCCTTCGTCTCCCGCTGGCAGACCGCGGAGTCTTTTCCCTTTTCGACCGCGTGAAGAAACACTGTGGAGGAGGAGCAGGAGGAGTCTGTCCGAAAGCAGCCGAAGGGAGAACAAAACAAAAAAAAAAGCACCGACCTAACCGACTGCCGACGTAAGCGCCGCCTGCTCGTCTCGCTCTCTGCCTCATGAAGGTGTCTCTCAGCGACGCCTCGAGCAGCGCGACGAGCACGGCCGTCGCACCGTAAAAAGGTGGCCGCGTCGTAGGCAACGTCGGATGGGGAGGACCCACGCTTTTTTTTTAATTGTTGGCTTCTTCATTTTCGGTCGGACGGGCGCTATATCGGCCAGCCGTCGTCACACGGAGGGTACCGATCGAGATTCCTCTCCTCCAAACACCACACTCTACTAAAAACCGCCGCCCTCGGCTCGGACGAGACGACCCGCTGAACTTAAGCATATCGCTAAGCGGAGGAAAAGAAACCAACCGGGATTCCCTTAGTAACGGCGAGTGAACCGGGAGAAGCCCCAACGCCGAATCCCGTCGCAAGTTAAAGGCTTCGGGACGTGTGGCGCATGGGTCGAAGGCAGCCGTTCGTTTTCGTCTCGCATAGTTCGGAGTTCCCTCGATCGGGGCCGCCCGCGGCGGGTGCCAGGCCCATTCGGTGCGGACGGCGAGCGACGGCCTTCGATCCGAGAGTCGGGTTGCTTGGGAACGCAGCCCAAATCGGGTGGTAAGCTCCATCCAAGGCTAAATACCGGGACGAGTCCGATAGTCGACAAGTACCGTGAGGGAAAGTTGAAAAGAACTTTGGAGAGAGAGTTCAAGAGAACGTGAAACCGCCCAGGGGTAAACGGG
>NW_027633915.1:5000-17500 GCF_053919585.1 Euprymna scolopes
CCAAAAGTGGCCCACTTGGCACTCGCATTCGAGGTGACCAACCGCCCAGCGAAGCGTGCTGGCGGCGGCGGCCGGATGGGTCGGCTCCGTCGTTCGGGAGAGTCGGCCCGTTCCACCCGTTCCGAGTTCGAGAGTAGGTCGAGGCCGTGAACGGCCCCGGGGCCTCCAATCGTTCGCTTTACCGGATGGAATTGCGACGATCGAGCGCCAGCTATCCTGAGGGAAACTTCGGAGGGAACCAGCTACTAGACGGCTCGATTGGTCTTTCGCCCCTACACCCGGTTCCAGACGATCGATTTGCACGTCAGAGGCGCTTCGGACTTCCACCAGAGTTTCCTCTGGCTTCATCCCGACCGGGCGTGGATCGCCATCTTTCGGGTCCCTGGTCGCTCGCTACGCCAGAGTCGGCCGAGTCGTACTCGGAAAAAGGGGAAACCGACCCGGGGGTGATGCGCCCGCGCGCAGCGCCTAAACTCGACGACAAAATAGGACTAGTTCAAGCCGCGGGATCTCACCGATGGGCGGAAGGAGGATATGGAAGCTGGCGCCCGGCAATTCCCCTTTTTGGAAGATGCGCCGGTCCCCTCTCGGGGAGGAGGGAAAAACAACCGCACGTCAGCCACGAGCCCTTCCCTCTCCTATCTCTCTCGGGAAGAGAGAAAAAAGGAAAAGTTGCGGGCACCGCAGCAGCGACGGCGGAAGGCCGAAAACGCCGCGCCGGCGGGATCGGGCACGGCTCGGAGGCGGGTGAGGCGAGGAGAAGACGACGGCACGAGACCGACGACACCCCCCGAACGACCCCCGGACGACTTTGCCACGACACCTCTCCCGATCGACGCCCTCCTACACGCTCTCTCGCTTTCGCTTCGCCTTCGGGGTTAGTCAGAGGTGGCCCCTACGACTCGCGAACGGCCAGGACTCCTCGGTCCGTGTTTCAAGACGGGTCCGGGTGGGTTGCCGATGCACGTCGCTGACCCGGGGTGGCGGGCGGCTCGAGTAAAAAAGCGTCGCCGAGCGACCTCTCCGGAAACGGAAACGGGCGCGGGCGGGGTTGCCCCCGACAAGAACCCGAAACGTCGGCGAGGTGCGTGACGGCGAGGCCGCGCCAGTCCTATCCCGCCTCTCATCGCGCACGCGCCCGAGACGGTGGGGCGCCTAAGGAGCGACACACAGAGTGCGTCGCCCGCACGCGACTTCCGGCGGGATCAAAACGGACCGGCTCGCCACGTGTAACGGATCGTGTCAGATTTCCTCCGTTCCCCGGCAGAAAGGGGCAGTTACGTTCGCGGGCCCGACGGCCGGTGGCCCCCGACTTCACAAGGTGGGAAGACGGGGGTTTTCAGGGTGATGAAACGCCTGCCGCCTACGGAAAAAAACCCGCGTGTTCGACCTGCACGCCGGGAACGGGTCGCGACGACGGACCGGAGGGGAAGTGCGTCCGGTGCCGGCCGCGCGGAGGTCGCGCCGAAGCGCCCGCGCCATGATTACGCCGAGCGATGAGAAGGGGACGGGTGCAGCGGAGTCGCGCGCGGAGGGAGCAGGAGGAAAGAAGAAGCGGCGGCGACGGATGCGGCGGGTTAGGGCCCGGCGGCAGCAGCGATCGAGAGGACGAGTCCCCTCCGTCGCAGCCAACCGACGCAGCCACCTACCGACGCCGCGGTCGTCACCACGTTTCCCTTCCCGCTATCCACGCGGCCCGTCTCCTTCGTCGGCGACGCGGGCACAAAAGCTGGCCCGCGGAGAACGAGTTCCCCGCGGACACGACGAACGACGACCTGTGCCGGCGACGGCCTCTCTTTCAAGAACACACATCGAGTTTGGGCTCGAGCCTAGGCAGCACCGGACTGAGTCCCCCCGCGATCGCGGTGAGCGGTCCCACCCGTTTACCCCCTGGGCGGTTTCACGTTCTCTTGAACTCTCTCTCCAAAGTTCTTTTCAACTTTCCCTCACGGTACTTGTCGACTATCGGACTCGTCCCGGTATTTAGCCTTGGATGGAGCTTACCACCCGATTTGGGCTGCGTTCCCAAGCAACCCGACTCTCGGATCGAAGGCCGTCGCTCGCCGTCCGCACCGAATGGGCCTGGCACCCGCCGCGGGCGGCCCCGATCGAGGGAACTCCGAACTATGCGAGACGAAAACGAACGGCTGCCTTCGACCCATGCGCCACACGTCCCGAAGCCTTTAACTTGCGACGGGATTCGGCGTTGGGCTTCTCCCGGTTCACTCGCCGTTACTAAGGGAATCCCGGTTGGTTTCTTTTCCTCCGCTTAGCGATATGCTTAAGTTCAGCGGGTCGTCTCGTCCGAGCCGAGGGCGGCGGTTTTTAGTAGAGTGTGGTGTTTGGAGGAGAGGAATCTCGATCGGTACCCTCCGTGTGACGACGGCTGGCCGATATAGCGCCCGTCCGACCGAAAATGAAGAAGCCAACAATTAAAAAAAAAAGCGTGGGTCCTCCCCATCCGACGTTGCCTACGACGCGGCCACCTTTTTACGGTGCGACGGCCGTGCTCGTCGCGCTGCTCGAGGCGTCGCTGAGAGACACCTTCATGAGGCAGAGAGCGAGACGAGCAGGCGGCGCTTACGTCGGCAGTCGGTTAGGTCGGTGCTTTTTTTTTTGTTTTGTTCTCCCTTCGGCTGCTTTCGGACAGACTCCTCCTGCTCCTCCTCCACAGTGTTTCTTCACGCGGTCGAAAAGGGAAAAGACTCCGCGGTCTGCCAGCGGGAGACGAAGGAGGAGGCCGGAGAGGGTTTTAAAAAAAAAAAAGACATTGAAAGGAGTCAATTACTTTTTTTATTTTTCTTCCCCCTCGTCACTCGCTCCTGCGACGTCCCGGTTACCACCGTGCCGAGGACCGGGCGGGCACGGGGACGGCAAGATGTCGTTTCGTTAACGGAGAAAGACATGTAACGTTCCGCCTCTCGACCGGACGTGGCCCCGAGACAAGGGATCTCGGGGCCGCAATGTGCGTTCGAGGTGTCGATGTTCACTGAGTCCTGCAATTCGCATCAGTTCTCGCGGCTGGCCGCGCTCTTCATCGACGGACGAGCCGAGTGATCCCCCGTCCAGGGTTCAGCACTTGGGTTTTTTATATTAGTTTTTGTTTATATAGATTTAGTAGTGTGCGAGGAGGTCTGTGCGAGGAGGCGTGACGGCATTGCAATGTCGCGAGTAGTTTGTTTTTAGCTAGCGGCGGTGGCACAGCGGCTGCAAAAAAAACAAAAAACGATAAAGCGGCGACAAAGGCAAAGAAGAAGCGGCCATCACTTGCGGTGGGCGAAAAAACAAACAGGTGGTAAGACGCGGAAGCAAGCAAGAAGAGCTGGGGCTTTAAAAACCTCCGCGTCACCACAAATCTATCTCTCGCTCCGCCTTTTATAGGTTTGTTTGCGCGCATTCGAGGCGTTGACGCCGACAGACAGAGGAGGTAGGCCGGAAAACAACAAACCAGTCTCGAACGGGAAAACGGTAATGATCCTTCCGCAGGTTCACCTACGGAAACCTTGTTACGACTTTTACTTCCTCTAAACGATCGGGTTCGGTCGTCTTCTCCAGGCATCGAACGCCGAGGCGTAGATGCACGAGTGTCGTGACGGACACGTCGCGCACTGCCCGGCGGCGTCGTCGGCCAGATCCGAGGACCTCACCGGACCGTTCGATCGGTAGTAGCGACGGGCGGTGTGTACAAAGGGCAGGGACGTGATCGACGCGGGCTGTTGACCCGCGCCTACCGGGAATTCCTCGTTCACGGGGTTGGTTACAGGCCCCGATCCCTATCACGGGAGGTGGTTCAGAGGTTTCCCAACCCTCTCGGGCCGGGGCGAAGTCCCCGCTGATACCTCCAGTGTAGCGCGCGTGCGGCCCCGGACATCTAAGGGCATCACAGACCTGTTATCGCTCCGCCTCGTGTGGCTTTCTGCCACCCGTCCCTCTAAGAAGTGCGTGAGAAAACCGACCCGGACCCGAGCGCCACGGAGGACGCCGAGCCCGCCGTAAAAATCACTGACATCGGCGCACTAGTTAGCAGGCCGGAGTCTCGTTCGTTATCGGAATCAACCAGACGGATCGCTCCACCAACTAAGAACGGCCATGCACCACCACCCACCGAATCGAGAAAGAGCTATCGATCTGTCAATCCTACCGGTGTCCGGACCGGGTGAGTTTTCCCGTGTTGAAGTCAAATTAAGCCGCAGGCTCCACTCCTGGTGGTGCCCTTCCGTCAATTCCTTTAAGTTTCAGCTTTGCAACCATACTCCCCCCGGAACCGAACTCTGGTTTCCCGCAGGCTACCCGCCGGGTCATGGAAGCGAACGCCGGCGGATCGCCGGTCGGCATCGTTTACGGTCGGAACTACGACGGTATCTGATCGTCTTCGAACCTCCGACTTTCGCTCTTGATCGAGGAAAACGTGCTTGCCACACGCCATCGCTGCAGTTCGTCTTGCGACGATCCAAGAATTTCACCTCTAACGTCGCAATACGAGTGGCCCCGACCGCTCCCTTCGATCATTGCCTCGCCGTAGACGGAGACCGACAGACGTAGACGAGGCCCTCTTCCATCATTCCATGCTTATCGTATGCAAGCTTGAACAGCCCGCTCTGAGCACTCTAATTTTTTCAAAGTGAACGTACCGGCCGCCGCGGACACTCGGTTAAGAGCACCCTTGGAGGAGAAACCGCCGACCGCAACACGCGCGCAGACAAGACACGAAGCAGGGACTCGGAGCGGACCGGGGGGTTCAAAAAAAAAGAGGAACGCGCGGAAAGGGAGAGGGAGAGAAGCGCGGGGGTCAGAGTGCGGGGATGCGAATGAACACACCCAAACACACACACGTAGCACCCCCCCGTTAGACTACTTCCCGGAACCGAACCGACGACCACTTGTTTTTTTTTTTCCCGGATCCCGATCACGACCTCCTCGTCCACCTCGCCGGCAGGACCGCGTGGCGGGTATGCTAGCGGTTGACACCGGCGGAAAGGGCCGGGAATGCGAACGGACGACCAAAGTCAACGACGGACGATGGCGCCGCCGCCCCGGGGCCGCTTGCGCGACCACGAACCCGAGTTCGGACTACGAGCTTTTTAACCGCAACAACTTTAATATACGCTACCGGAGCTGGAATTACCGCGGCTGCTGGCACCAGACTTGCCCTCCGGTTGGTCCTCGTTAACGGATTTGAAGTGTACTCATTCCGATCGCGGGGCCTCGACAGAGTCCCGCGTCGTTATTTTTCGTCACTACCTCCCCGTGCCGGGAGTGGGTAATTTGCGCGCCTGCTGCCTTCCTTGGATGTGGTAGCCGTTTCGCATGCTCCCTCTCCGGAATCGAACCCCGATTCCCCCGTTACCCGTAGTAACCACGGTAGGCACTTAACCGACCGTCGACAGTTGATAGGGCGGACCCTCGAGAGACCCGTCGCCGGGCGTGAAAGCTCGTGCGATCGACCAGTGAGTTATCCAGAGTCACCAAAGCGGAGCGCGCCGCCCTATGAGCCCCGCCACCGAACGGACCCGCGAGCGGGAACGCCGACGACGGGAGGACGGAATGACGCGCATCGGTCTCAGTCTAAATATGTAGCGCCGCGACCCGGAACGGCCGACGCGGGTGCCAGCGCGCGAGGCGTGGCGACGACGGCGCGCCGACCGATCGCGGCCTTGTGTCACATGTATTAGCTCTAGAATTGCCACAGTTATCCATCGCCTCCGAGGAGGAATACGGTCCCGAGGATTAGGTCCGGTTCCTGAGCCATTCGCGGTTTCGCCCGTTCTAATGCGTGGCGTGAACTTACACTTGCATGGCTTAAGCTTTGAGACAAGCATATGACTACTGGCAGGATCAACCAGGTATCGTTGGAATTTGGGACTTTGTTTCGACAGAACGACAGACCGACCGACCGACCGACCGACATAAGACAGACAACTACAACGACGGGCACGTGTTTATTTGTTTTTCGAGGAGGTTCGCCGTCAGTAGAAGCGCGCTGCCCGCGCTGATGGCCTCTTTTTTGTTTCTCCCCTGACTTGGACCGAGACCGAGACTCAAAGAACGAAAGCGACCAACGTCGACAACAACAACGACAACGGCACCCTTGACAGCGATACATACGACAAACGACAAGCAGCACGACGGCAGTGCACACGGACATCGAGGGTCAAGGTGCAGACTGAACTCGCCGAGGTCGTCGTCATCGTGGTCGCCATCGATTCCGTCTCGTCGTCGTCGTCGTCAACGTCCACGTCACAGCCGGCCGAGAAGAGAGAACAGACGACAGCGTCGACAACAACAACATCGACAACGGCACCCTTGACAGCGATACATACGACAAACGACAAACAGCACGACGGCAGTGCACACGGACATCGGAGGTCAAGGTGCAGACTGGAATCGTCGAGGTCGTCGTCATCGTGGTCGCCATCGATGCCGTCTCGTCGTCGTCGTCGTCGTCTTCGTCGTCGTCGTCGTCATCAACGTACCAACCGACCGAGACGAGAGAGCAAGCAACAACGTCGACAACAACAACGACAACGGCACCCTTGACAGCGATACATACGACAAACGACAAACAGCACGACGGCAGTGCACACGGACATCGGAGGTCAAGGTGCAGACTGAACTCGTCGAGGTCGTCGTCATCGTGGTCGCCATCGATGCCGTCTCGTCGTCGTCGTCGTCTCCGTCGTCGTCGTCGTCGTCGCCAACGTCAACGTCAACATCACAGCCGTCATCGGGGAGGAAGCTGGACCAGGGCAGCGGCGGCGTAAATTTTCCCGTCACCTTCGTCGTCGCCTTCGTCGACCGACCGACCGACCGGCGTCGTGTTCGTGCTCGGAAAACCGAGGAGAGACAACGTGCACATGGCGCGTTCTCGCAAGCGGCTCCTCGGTCCGATTTTTTTGGGCGGCTTTTTCGAGCTTTTTTTTTTTCTCACCCTTTCGTCCGTGCGACGGCGAACGTTAGGGGAAAAAAAAAAAAAAAAAAAAACGACAACAACGCGGCGGACCGGGCGAACAACATCGTCGACACACACGACATTGACGACCGGTCCCCCTTTTCACAATCGCATCGAGATAAAAACGAACGAGTCCGATTCGAGCACCGAGTCGCGAGCGGGAGGACTGTCGGTGCAAGTATCGATCACTGACGTGAGCGCTTCGCCGGACAGAGGATGGCTCATCCGGCAGCCGTGCAAATCGACGGTATGGGAAGAACGAACAAGAAGAGCAACGACTTGATCGGCGGCTTGGGGAACTGCGGACGGTGAAAACGGGTTAATCGACTGCGACCACGACTGCTCGATCGATCTTCTTTGGCGCTAACAAAGGTGGAGGTGGCGCAAGAAGGGACTAGCGCTATCACCGTCCACGTATCAGAAGATGCGGCGGCAGACGTCGACGCTTATGCGTTGTCGGACGAGAAGTCGCTGCAGCACGTGTACCGCGAGCGGGACGTCCAAGGTTTTGCCAGACGGAAAGAAATCGGGTGTCAGCGAACGTTCACACGGCTGTGAGATCGGACGCTGACAGGAGTAGGAGGCGGCAGGCAGGCGGCGGTTACGGCGGCGGCGCCTGCTGCTGCTCATCCTCCTGTTTGCTGCGGCGACTTCCAGGACGGGAGAGCATCGAACAACGTACGTATGGTTACAAGGGGATCAGGATCTACATAGTGCATCCCCCGCGGCTATTTTTGTTTGTTTGTTCGCTCGTTCGTTAATTCGTTCGTTCGTTCGTTCGTTCGTTTTACAATGTACGTTTCTTTTTCCGTTCGACGGCGGAGAGAGCGGCGGCGTTTCTCCCTAATCCGGAGGATTTATCGGTCGCACAGCGATGGGTCGTTCGGCCGATCATCGAAAGATTCGCAGGTAGTGGTTGAATGGCAGAACGGCAGCAACAACAGCGGCGGCTGAGAGCGGCGAACGCTGAGGCGGAAGCAGAAGCTGCAGCAAACGTATCGGCTAAACATGGTGGACATAGATATGGCTGACGACGCGGGTACCACGACGACTATGGAACCAGGAAAAGGAGCCGTTAGTTGTTCCAACATATCGTTCGACACGTCGAGCAGCCCTAGGTCCACGGAGAAGCACACACACGTACCACGTATTATAACCTAACGACGATGAGCGGGCGCACGGTTGGCAGGAACGAAGGCGGCGGATCAAAACAAGTTGGAGCGCGGGGCGACAGCGATAACGGTGACAGCCCTAGGCGGCGGAGATGCCACTTTCTGACGCCTTTGCGACAAGCCCGTAGAGACGTTCCGGACCACCACGAGGCAAAGAGTCGCTGCTCCGACGAACCGACACACCAAAGTGTGCTTCCTACCGAACATGTTTTATAAAACTTTCAAACTGGAAAACCCCAGAAATGGTGTTGGTATTTGTCCAGACCCACCTCCGACACCTGAAAATGGTGGTCAAAAAAAACGTCGATTATACGAAGCGACATTTCTGGTCGGCGATTTTCCAGTTTTACGCCTACTGCCACATGGGGATGTCGGTAGGCGTCGCAAAGTGCCTTCTCGTAGGCTAGGCACACCAGGACTTTGTCATTTTTTTCCCCCTCGACATTCCTGGTCCGGTCTATTCCGATTTTACACCTACCGCCATGTGGGGGTGGCAGTAGGCGTCGAAAAGTGCCTTCTCGACCGCTAGCGACACCACTACTTTATCGAGCTCTGGAGGCCCGCACACCGACCCGGGGGCCGCGGAGTCGACCCCGGGGGCCTCCGCCTCTCGCCGCCGCTCACTTGGACGCCTTCCGCAACCTGTGGTCCCGCTCGGGGCCGCCGGGAGCCTCGCCGACCTGACCGGTGTCGGTAGGCGTCTGGAAGCGCCCGGCCGACCTGGACGAGGTCCCCCTGGCCCCCGGGGGACACCCCTTAGTTGGATGGGGGTGCTGTCCCGGGCACACATGCAACCCGCGGCCGCCTACCGACAGCCCCCGTCGCTCGATCGCCTACTCCTTTCCAACATATGTCGGAGAAGCCGGGCGGTTGTGAAACCCCAGAAATGGTGTTGGTATTCGTCCAGACCCACCTCCGACACCTGAAAATGGTGGTCAAAAAAAACGTCGATTATACGAAGCGACATTTCTGGTCGGCGATTTTCCAGTTTTGCGCCTACCGCCATGTGGGGGTGGCAGTAGGCGTCGAAAAGTGCCTTCTCGACCGCTAGCGACACCACTACTTTATCGAGCTCTGGAGGCCCGCACACCGACCCCGGGGGCCGCGGAGTCGACCCCGGGGGCCTCCGCCTCTCGCCGCCGCTCACTTGGACGCCTTCCGCAACCTGTGGTCCCGCTCGGGGCCGCCGGGAGCCTCGCCGACCTGACCGGTGTCGGTAGGCGTCTGGAAGCGCCCGGCCGACCTGGACGAGGTCCCCCTGGCCCCCGGGGGACACCCCTTAGTTGGATGGGGGTGCTGTCCCGGGCACACATGCAACCCGCGGCCGCCTACCGACAGCCCCCGTCGCTCGATCGCTACTCCTTTCCAACATATGTCGGAGAAGCCGGGCGGTTGTGAAACCCCAGAAATGGTGTTGGTATTCGTCCAGACCCACCTCCGACACCTGAAAATGGTGGTCAAAAAAAACGTCGATTTATACGAAGCGACATTTCTGGTCGGCGATTTTCCAGTTTTGCGCCTACCGCCATGTGGGGGTTGGCAGTAGGCGTCGAAAAGTGCCTTCTCGGACCGCTAGCGACACCACTACTTTATCGAGCTCTGGAGGCCCGCACACCGACCCGGGGGCCGCGGAGTCGACCCCGGGGGCCTCCGCCTCTCGCCGCCGCTCACTTGGACGCCTTCCGCAACCTGTGGTCCCGCTCGGGGCCGCCGGGAGCCTCGCCGACCTGACCGGTGTCGGTAGGCGTCTGGAAGCGCCCGGCCGACCTGGACGAGGTCCCCCTGGCCCCCGGGGGACACCCCTTAGTTGGATGGGGGTGCTGTCCCGGGCACACATGCAACCCGCGGCCGCCTACCGACAGCCCCCGTCGCTCGATCGCTACTCCTTTCCAACATATGTCGGAGAAGCCGGGCGGTTGTGAAACCCCAGAAATGGTGTTGGTATTCGTCCAGACCCACCTCCGACACCTGAAAATGGTGGTCAAAAAAAACGTCGATTATACGAAGCGACATTTCTGGTCGGCGATTTTCCAGTTTTGCGCCTACCGCCATGTGGGGGTGGCAGTAGGCGTCGAAAAGTGCCTTCTCGACCGCTAGCGACACCACTACTTTATCGAGGCTCTGGAGGCCCGCACACCGACCCGGGGGCCGCGGAGTCGACCCCCGGGGGCCTCCGCCTCTCGCCGCCGCTCACTTGGACGCCTTCCGCAACCTGTGGTCCCGCTCGGGGCCGCCGGGAGCCTCGCCGACCTGACCGGTGTCGGTAGGCGTCTGGAAGCGCCCGGCCGACCTGGACGAGGTCCCCCTGGCCCCCGGGGGACACCCCTTAGTTGGATGGGGGTGCTGTCCCGGGCACACATGCAACCCGCGGCCGGCCTACCGACAGCCCCCGTCGCTCGATCGCTACTCCTTTCCAACATATGTCGGAGAAGCCGGGCGGTTGTGAAACCCCAGAAATGGTGTTGGTATTCGTCCAGACCCACCTCCGACACCTGAAAATGGTGGTCAAAAAAAACGTCGATTATACGAAGCGACATTTCTGGTCGGCGATTTTCCAGTTTTGCGCCTACCGCCATGTGGGGGTGGCAGTAGGCGTCGAAAAGTGCCTTCTCGACCGCTAGCGACACCACTACTTTATCGAGCTCTGGAGGCCCGCACACCGACCCGGGGGCCGCGGAGTCGACCCCGGGGGCCTCCGCCTCTCGCCGCCGCTCACTTGGACGCCTTCCGCAACCTGTGGTCCCGCTCGGGGCCGCCGGGAGCCTCGCCGACCTGACCGGTGTCGGTAGGCGTCTGGAAGCGCCCGGCCGACCTGGACGAGGTCCCCCTGGCCCCCGGGGGACACCCCTTAGTTGGATGGGGGTGCTGTCCCGGGCACACATGCAACCCGCGGCCGCCTACCGACAGCCCCCGTCGCTCGATCGCTACTCCTTTCCAACATATGTCGGAGAAGCCGGGGCGGTTTGTGAAACCCCAGAAATGGTGTTGGTATTCGTCCAGACCCACCTCCGACACCTGAAAATGGTGGTCAAAAAAAAACGTCGATTATACGAAGCGACATTTCTGGTCGGCGATTTTCCAGTTTTGCGCCTACCGCCATGTGGGGGTGGCAGTAGGCGTCGAAAAGTGCCTTCTCGACCGCTAGCGACACCACTACTTTATCGAGCTCTGGAGGCCCGCACACCGACCCGGGGGCCGCGGAGTCGACCCCGGGGGCCTCCGCCTCTCGCCGCCGCTCACTTGGACGCCTTCCGCAACCTGTGGTCCCGCTCGGGGCCGCCGGGAGCCTCGCCGACCTGACCGGTGTCGGTAGGCGTCTGGAAGCGCCCGGCCGACCTGGACGAGGTCCCCCTGGCCCCCGGGGGACACCCCTTAGTTGGATGGGGGTGCTGTCCCGGGCACACATGCAACCCGCGGCCGCCTACCGACAGCCCCCGTCGCTCGATCGCTACTCCTTTCCAACATATGTCGGAGAAGCCCGGGCGGTTGTGAAACCCCAGAAATGGTGTTGGTATTCGTCCAGACCCACCTCCGACACCTGAAAATGGTGGTCAAAAAAAACGTCGATTATACGAAGCGACATTTCTGGTCGGCGATTTTTGCGCCTACCGCCATGTGGGGGTGGCAGTAGGCGTCGAAAAGTGCCTTCTCGACCGCTAGCGACACCACTACTTTATCGAGCTCTGGAGGCCCGCACACCGACCCGGGGGCCGCGGAGTCGACCCCGGGGGCCTCCGCCTCTCGCCGCCGCTCACTTGGACGCCTTCCGCAACCTGTGGTCCCGCTCGGGGCCGCCGGGAGCCTCGCCGACCTGACCGGTGTCGGTAGGCGTCTGGAAAGCGCCCCGGCCGACCTGGACGAGGTCCCCCTGGCCCCCGGGGGACACCCCTTAGTTGGATGGGGGTGCTGTCCCGGGCACACATGCAACCCGCGGCCGCCGCTCGATCGCTACTCCTTTCCAACATATGTCGGAGAAGCCGGGCGGTTGTGAAACCCCAGAAATGGTGTTGGTATTCGTCCAGACCCACCTCCGACACCTGAAAATGGTGGTCAAAAAAAACGTCGATTATACGAAGCGACATTTCTGGTCGGCGATTTTCCAGTTTTGCGCCTACCGCCATGTGGGGGTGGCAGTAGGCGTCGAAAAGTGCCTTCTCGACCGCTAGCGACACCACTACTTTATCGAGCTCTGGAGGCCCGCACACCGACCCGGGGGCCGCGGAGTCGACCCCGGGGGCCTCCGCCTCTCGCCGCCGCTCACTTGGACGCCTTCCCGCAACCTGTGGTCCCGCTCGGGGCCGCCGGGAGCCTCGCCGACCTGACCGGTGTCGGTAGGCGTCAGTCAAACTTGCTTAAGAGGCAAAGCCTCCTCACACCTT
>NW_027633915.1:20000-24783 GCF_053919585.1 Euprymna scolopes
TCGCTAGATAGTAGGTAGGGACAGTGGGAATCTCGTTGATCCGTTCATGCGCGTCCACTAATTAGATGACGAGGCATTTTGGCTACCTTAAGAGAGTCATAGTTACTCCCGCCGTTTACCCCGCCGCTTGGTTGAATTTCTTCACTTTGACATTCAGAGCACTGGGCAGAAATCACATCGTGTCTGTACGGGTCGACCGGCCACACGATGCTTTGTTTTAATTAGACAGTCGGATTCCCCCGGTCCGTACCAGTTCCGAGTTGACCGTTCGCTGCCGGACGAACGCCCCCACGCCGAGAGAGACGCTGAGCAACGGGCGAAGAGGGACGGACGCTGCCGCGAAGCAGCACCCGCCTTCACCCGAAGAGGGGCTGGAAGCCGTGGCGCTCCCACGAAGACCCGGGCGAGGAGCCGTTTTGCTCGCCACCCGACGCGCCGGTAGCGACGAGGCGGTACCGCAGGCGGACGAGTCCCGTGGCGACGACGCAACCTTGAACCGGCCGCGACGAGGAGTTAGAAGGGACGGAGAAGAGAGGGAGCATCGGCGCGGACTGCGCAGGAGCGGAGGACGCCGCGTCGGAGGTGCCGACGAAGACCGCACCGGCAAAGCGACGACGACACGTCCGCAAGGCAGCCTCACCCCTTTTCGAGGAGGACGGAGACGTTGCGACGAACGGATTGGAGCCGCCCGCCGCCACCCCGACCCCGGGAGCGAAGCACCCCGCAGAAAAGCCGCTTGAACCGCCGCCGCCAGAAAGACGACCCGCCGACGGTCCCCCGCCGTTTTTGGTCGACGCCACACTCCTGCCGCCCGACGGCGGACTCCCACCCGTATCGCTCTCCGACCCGCAACACACGCTCGCTTGACCGCGACCGCTCGACCGGAACACGCCGCCGCACAACGGACCGCCGCGGCCCCTATGCCTTCGCCGCAAAGCGCGAACGGAGCGAACGCTACAGCCCCGTACCGGTTCCTCGCTTCGCGCGGGCACGGCCCGACCGACCCGGTCCTCGGAGCCAATCCTTCTTCCGAAGGTACGGAATCCATTTTGCCGACTTCCCTTACCTACATTGATGCCATCGACGAGAGGCTGTACACCTTGGAGACCTGCTGCGGATGGTGGGTACGGACCGACTCGAGAGCTGCGAAAACCGGACCCGGATTTTCCAGGGGCCGCCGAAAGCGCACCGGACCGCCGCCCGAGCCGCCGGCGCTCTACAGGTACCTTTTCCGTATCTCCGGACGAGCCGATTCCACGGACATGGTCCTTTACGAAGAAGAGAGAACTCTTCCCGGGGCTCCCGGCGACGTCTCCGGGGCTCGCTTGCGTCACCGCGGTTTCGCCCGGGAAGCGACGGGCGCCGCCGACATCGCTGCCGACAGCGTCGCCACCCCCGGGCCCTCTCCGAGTCCGGGTTCGGGAATATTAACCCGATTCCCTTTCGACGGGAGGCCGGCCGCTTTTTTTTTTGTTTGGGCTTTTGATTCGATTCGATTCGATTCGCTTTCCTTTCACTTTCATAACGGATCCGGCGCCTTTCGGGAAGACTTTCGCCCGCGTCTTAGGACCGACTGACCCGTGCTCGACCGCCGTTGGCACGGAACCCTTCTCCACTTCGGTCTTCGAAGGTCTCGTTCGAGATATTTGCTACTACCACCGAGATCTGCACCCGCGGTCGGCTCCACCCGGGCTCGCGGCCCTAGGCTTCCGTGCTCGCCGCGGCGCCCTCCTACTCGTCCGCGGCATCGTTTCGGCGCGAAAGTTCATCGCTCCTCGCCGCGACGGTCCGGCATCGGTCCGTCGCTCCAGCGCCATCCATTTTCCGGGGCCGGTCGATTCGGCAGGTGAGTTGTTACACACTCCTTAGCGGATTCCGACTTCCGTGGCCACCGTCCTGCTGTCTATATCGACCGACACCCTTTCGGGGATCTCATGGGCGTCGCGTTAGGCACCTTAGCCGGACGTTTGGTTCATCCCACAAGCGCCAGTTCTGCTTACCAAAAGTGGCCCCACTTGGCACTCGCATTCGAGGTGACCAACCGCCCAGCGAAGCGTGCTGGCGGCGGCGGCCGGATGGGTCGGCTCCGTCGTTCGGGAGAGTCGGCCCGTTCCACCCGTTCCGAGTTCGAGAGTAGGTCGAGGCCGTGAACGGCCCCGGGGCCTCCAATCGTTCGCTTTACCGGATGGAATTGCGACGATCGAGCGCCAGCTATCCTGAGGGAAACTTCGGAGGGAACCAGCTACTAGACGGCTCGATTGGTCTTTCGCCCCTACACCCGGTTCCGACGATCGATTTGCACGTCAGAGGCGCTTCGGACTTCCACCAGAGTTTCCTCTGGCTTCATCCCGACCGGGCGTGGATCGCCATCTTTCGGGTCCCTGGTCGCTCGCTACGCCAGAGTCGGCCGAGTCGTACTCGGAAAAAGGGGAAACCGACCCGGGGGTGATGCGCCCGCGCGCAGCGCCTAAACTCGACGACAAAATAGGACTAGTTCAAGCCGCGGGATCTCACCGATGGGCGGAAGGAGGATATGGAAGCTGGCGCCCGGCAATTCCCCTTTTTGGAAGATGCGCCGGTCCCCTCTCGGGGAGGAGGGAAAAAACAACCGCACGTCAGCCACGAGCCTTCCCTCTCCTATCTCTCTCGGGAAGAGAGAAAAAAGGAAAAGTTGCGGGCACCGCAGCAGCGACGGCGGAAGGCCGAAAACGCCGCGCCGGCGGGATCGGGCACGGCTCGGAGGCGGGTGAGGCGAGGAGAAGACGACGGCACGAGACCGACGACACACCCCGACGACCCCCGGACGACTTTGCCACGACACCTCTCCCGATCGACGCCCTCCTACACGCTCTCTCGCTTTCGCTTCGCCTTCGGGGTTAGTCAGAGGTGGCCCCTACGACTCGCGAACGGCCAGGACTCCTCGGTCCGTGTTTCAAGACGGGTCGGGTGGGTTGCCGATGCACGTCGCTGACCCGGGGTGGCGGGCGCGGCTCGAGTAAAAAAGCGTCGCCGAGCGACCTCTCCGGAAACGGAAACGGGCGCGGGCGGGGTTGCCCCCGACAAGAACCCGAAACGTCGGCGAGGTGCGTGACGGCGAGGCCGCGCCAGTCCTATCCCGCCTCTCATTCGCGCACGCGCCCGAGACGGTGGGGCGCCTAAGGAGCGACACACAGAGTGCGTCGCCCGCAACGCGACTTCCGGCGGGATCAAAACGGACCGGCTCGCCACGTGACGAAACGGATCGTGTCAGATTTCCTCCGTTCCCGGCAGAAAGGGGCAGTTACGTTCGCGGGCCCGACGGCCGGTGGCCCCCGACTTCACAAGGTGGGAAGACGGGGGTTTTCAGGGTGATGAAACGCCTGCCGCCTACGGAAAAAAACCCGCGTGTTCGACCTGCACGCCGGGAACGGGTCGCGACGACGGACCGGAGGGGAAGTGCGTCCGGTGCCGGCCGCGCGGAGGTCGCGCCGAAGCGCCCGCGCCATGATTACGCCGAGCGATGAGAAGGGGACGGGTGCAGCGGAGTCGCGCGCGGAGGGAGCAGGAGGAAAGAAGAAGCGGCGGCGACGGATGCGGCGGGTTAGGGCCCGGCGGCAGCAGCGATCGAGAGGACGAGTCCCCTCCGTCGCAGCCAACCGACGCAGCCACCTACCGACGCCGCGGTCGTCACCACGTTTCCCTTCCCGCTATCCACGCGGCCCGTCTCCTTCGTCGGCGACGCGGGCACAAAAGCTGGCCCGCGGAGAACGAGTTCCCCGCGGACACGACGAACGACGACCTGTGCCGCGACGGCCTCTCTTTCAAGAACACACATCGAGTTTGGGCTCGAGCCTAGGCAGCACCGGACTGAGTCCCCCCCGCGATCGCGGTGAGCGGTCCCACCCGTTTACCCCTGGGCGGTTTCACGTTCTCTTGAACTCTCTCTCCAAAGTTCTTTTCAACTTTCCCTCACGGTACTTGTCGACTATCGGACTCGTCCCGGTATTTAGCCTTGGATGGAGCTTACCACCCGATTTGGGCTGCGTTCCCAAGCAACCCGACTCTCGGATCGAAGGCCGTCGCTCGCCGTCCGCACCGAATGGGCCTGGCACCCGCCGCGGGCGGCCCCGATCGAGGGAACTCCGAACTATGCGAGACGAAAACGAACGGCTGCCTTCGACCCATGCGCCACACGTCCCGAAGCCTTTAACTTGCGACGGGATTCGGCGTTGGGCTTCTCCCGGTTCACTCGCCGTTACTAAGGGAATCCCGGTTGGTTTCTTTTCCTCCGCTTAGCGATATGCTTAAGTTCAGCGGGTCGTCTCGTCCGAGCCGAGGGCGGCGGTTTTTAGTAGAGTGTGGTGTTTGGAGGAGAGGAATCTCGATCGGTACCCTCCGTGTGACGACGGCTGGCCGATATAGCGCCCGTCCGACCGAAAATGAAGAAGCCAACAATTAAAAAAAAAGCGTGGGTCCTCCCCATCCGACGTTGCCTACGACGCGGCCACCTTTTTACGGTGCGACGGCCGTGCTCGTCGCGCTGCTCGAGGCGTCGCTGAGAGACACCTTCATGAGGCAGAGAGCGAGACGAGCAGGCGGCGCTTACGTCGGCAGTCGGTTAGGTCGGTGCTTTTTTTTTTGTTTTGTTCTCCCTTCGGCTGCTTTCGGACAGACTCCTCCTGCTCCTCCTCCACAGTGTTTCTTCACGCGGTCGAAAAGGGAAAAGACTCCGCGGTCTGCCAGCGGGAGACGAAGGAGGAGGCCGGAGAGGGTTTTAAAAAAAAAAAAGACATTGAAAGGAGTC
>NW_027633916.1:0-24767 GCF_053919585.1 Euprymna scolopes
GTTACTTTTTCCTGGATGCATGTCTTAATGAAGACTAGGGGTACACCTCTTTCAGTGAATTAATGCGCCTCCAGATACCAACGTGGAAATTTTTACCACTCAGCGCAGTACATGCAGCGCCTAGCCTTCCCAAATAATATTGTCTTTAACTCTTTGCTTCCATGCGAGTCGTTTCTTATTACTTTATTTTTTATTTATTTATTCACTTTGTTTGTTTATTTCTCGTTTTGCTTTTACCAACTGTGTATACCTTCTCTTTAAATGTATTTATTTAATGCATTTTAATTACATATGCGTAAAAATGGTCTCTAACACTTAGTCCGACGCGAGCCGTTTTTAAGGTCAGAACTCTACTCGAAAACGAATAGCCTATGCAAGAATATAGAACAGAGCTAGGACCAACTTTCTTACTACTATAGAAGGCAGAAGATTAACCTAAATAAAAAAATAAAAAAGAATAAAGAATAAAAGGGAAAAAGAAAAAAAAAAAAAAAAAGTGAAATTACCATACACATGTGCGCACTAAACTATAAATAGATATAAAATCCGGGGAAAGGAAGTGAAGCCGACACACTAAGCAGGGTTCGCTCGCTGACAGACGCGAAAATTTTGAAAATGGGCAAACAATATAAGCTAAGTTTAATTTAACAAATCCTAATATTACCAAAATGGCAACTGCTTTTTTTTTTTTTTTTTTTTTTTTTTTTTTTCTAAAATTTTGACTAATGTATTTTAACTATATGCGCATATATTGTCTTTAACTCTTTGCTTCCATGCGAGTCGTTTCTTATTACTTTATTTTTTATTTATTTATTCACTTTGTTTGTTTATTTCTCGTTTTGCTTTTACCAACTGTGTATACCTTCTCTTTAAATGTATTTATTTAATGCATTTTAATTACATATGCGTAAAAATGGTCTCTAACACTTAGTCCGACGCGAGCCGTTTTTAAGGTCAGAACTCTACTCGAAAACGAATAGCCTATGCAAGAATATAGAACAGAGCTAGGACCAACTTTCTTACTACTATAGAAGGCAGAAGATTAACCTAAATAAAAAAATAAAAAAGAATAAAGAATAAAAGGGAAAAAGAAAAAAAAAAAAAAAAAGTGAAATTACCATACACATGTGCGCACTAAACTATAAATAGATATAAAATCCGGGGAAAGGAAGTGAAGCCGACACACTAAGCAGGGTTCGCTCGCTGACAGACGCGAAAATTTTGAAAATGGGCAAACAATATAAGCTAAGTTTAATTTAACAAATCCTAATATTACCAAAATGGCAACTGCTTTTTTTTTTTTTTTTTTTTTTTTTTTTTTTTTTTTTTTCTAAAATTTTGACTAATGTATTTTAACTATATGCGCATATATTGTCTTTAACTCTTTGCTTCCATGCGAGTCGTTTCTTATTACTTTATTTTTTATTTATTTATTCACTTTGTTTGTTTATTTCTCGTTTTGCTTTTACCAACTGTGTATACCTTCTCTTTAAATGTATTTATTTAATGCATTTTAATTACATATGCGTAAAAATGGTCTCTAACACTTAGTCCGACGCGAGCCGTTTTTAAGGTCAGAACTCTACTCGAAAACGAATAGCCTATGCAAGAATATAGAACAGAGCTAGGACCAACTTTCTTACTACTATAGAAGGCAGAAGAACTTTATTAAGTAGTATACTTAATATATGCAATCACCGTACGCTTGCTTGTATGTAAGTGTCCTCCATGATACCCATACCATACCAAACCACTGCACGTGGCTCATAATTTGACTGGCACTATATTTTTAACTGCAATACACATAATCCCAGCTGTGATACTAGGGCTAATTTTCTGAATAGATGCACCACTCTGCGCCTGACCTTAATGACTACAATCCCAAATCCCAACGAATTAGCTGTCCCTATAACTGGGAGGGAAAAACCCAATAGCTAGCTACGAAATCCTATACATTTTACCTCCAAGACGATTGCGTTTGTCTTACCTGCATGCATAAAAAAAAAAAAAAAAAAAAAAAAAAAAAATTTCCTCCCTTCTTCAGACTAAACCTTACCTGTAACTCAAATCCTAATGGAAATCCATCTGTAAATAAATAACCCCTCTGCTCTTGAACGCTAACAATCTACTCCTTCCAACCTATCCGCCACTAAACTCCCACATTGCTCCGGTGCTCCGCATCTGTAGTTGAATCGCTAACTTCCAGCCCCTAATCCCTCACATGCAAACTGTTTTAATAACCATCACTAAACATCTATACATTTCTACCTCTAAGGCATGCATTACAGCTCATTCCTATCCAGTAAGGGACTTAACAGCCTATGCACACAAAGGCAGGTACTTAACAGCCAAAGTACCCAGAAACAAAGCGATATGCACTACACAACTGTCTCGAGTTTTGCAACGATTAATTACGATATTGAAACGACATTCCTTGTTATGCAAAACGCCCCATGACTCTTACTAAAAAATACCTACAACTCCAACTCTATTCGCACCTACTGAAAACCTGCCCATATATATCTATTCACCTAATTACGCATGACTCAATACTTGCTGTCTTATCCATGCTATATTGCACTTACATCTTAACCCTCCTATCATCTAAAATAGCTCGGGCACAACTCGTAGCTCAATTCTTAATACCTACTCATACTGTAACACTATACTAGACCTAAGCTAACATTAATAAAATAAAAAAAAAGGGTACGTCTAAAATCACATTATCTCCTCCCTAACAAGCCCTCTTACAAACATAGACGCTTACACTGCATGAACTTCACCCACCCCCTTTATCCATTAACAAGTAAATAGCATGTCCCTAAATCACTTTGAGGAGTGTAACTAATCAGTAGATATAATCCCCAACAAACTAACCCAGTAACACTAACAACGCGGGGTCGCAGAAATACCTGGATTAGAACCTAGGCGCGGAGAAAACCCTCTCAGGGCTGACGGACCCAGTAGATCTTCCCAGATCATCCGTCTAGGAGAAGGAAAACTCTGAAACTAAACCAAAGGGGAGAGAGGCCTCTTCAGTCTTGGATGACAACCTTCCTAGAGCTGGTGACTCAAACAAATTCACCGGTTTGCAAACCTAAATTGCTTAAGGAGTAGATAGGCTCTGTCTATCGCCCGGCTTCCATACTCCTTCTTTGCCTATTAGTCAAGCGCAGAGACACTATCTCAGTGATTCGACAGAAACACCCAGCGGTAGATCTTGTTTCCTGGCTAGGGCAATGAACGCCGTTCTTCCCCATTCCCAGCATGCCCCACCCCTAAAACTGAACATTTGGGAGTGCTTGAGTATAAGATATGCCTGAGCAGTTAGATTGGGTTGACCTTCTCCTAAAGGGTTGAGGGTACCGGATTGACAGTTCCTGGCTGCTGTTCCCGACTGGTAGTACAGGAGCCCTAACTCTTTGGTAGCGCTTAGAGCGGCTGCTCCATCAACAGTTGAATAATATCGGGTTGTTTGCAGTGCCATGACGCGCATGGAAAGGGACCCTGCACTCATCCCCGGTGGGCTTTCCTGAGGCCACAATCCTAATTGGAGAAAGGTCAGCTGATGGTCTACTTGTGATGCATGTCTGAAGCTCCGCATAACCTCTTGCTTAGCTCCCCCTTACCGAAACTCTTAAAAAAAATATGACGACAGTACAATCTAAAAATAAGCTTAAACCAGGATTAAGGACAAACAAATTCAACTTGCCTCCTCCCTTGAGGCTCTCATTCACAAATATCCGTGGGCTTAGAACTAACTTAGCTGATGTTGAAGCATTTCTCTTAACAAATACCCCGGATATCTTAGCACTAAGTGAGACTAACCTACACTCCTCCATTCCCTCTAACCACTTTAACATGCCTGGATATCTCCCACTCTGCCGTAAGGACTCTGACAGACATATGCACGGACTTGGAGTTTACATTCGTAATACCCTTCCCTTGACTAGAGAAACAAACCTAGAAACAGATGATCAAGCCTTTATGTGCTTTAGACTAAACGTGCAACACAGTATTAGCTACTATTATTTTCTCTACCGCTCTCCCTCGACTCAGGACTGCTCCATAATAAACAAAGTATCTGACAGCATAGACACGGCACTGTCCCTCGACACTAGCGCACAAATACATGTGTTTGGTGACTTTAATGTCCACCACAAAAACTGGCTTGGATTCTCTACTCACACAGATGCAGCGGGCAGCACAACCCATAGCTTCGCTATATCTCACTCCCTATCACAAATTGTTACGTTTCCAACCCGTTTCCCTGACCAGGAAGAACAACACGCATCACTTCTAGATCTGTTTTTGACCACAGTTCCCGATGACTGCATAGCGAAGGCCCACAGCCCACTCGGGAACGCTGATCATGCAGTGATAATGGTTGAAATCGCCCTAAACTCTAGACCCAAAACTGAAGAGCCAGTGCTCAAAACAACGAGATATTATAATAAGGCTGACTGGGAAGCCATCAGGGAACTAATTAGAGATGCTCCATGGAAAAATATTTTCTCTCTCCCTGCTGAACAGTGTGCAAACGAGACCACTGACTGGTTCAAAACTGCAATCGAAGCGCATGTTCCCATGCGGAAATTTTATAGTAAGCCCCACTCTCCCCAATGGTTTACGTCGACTTGTGCAACTGCCATTACTCAAAAGCAGCATGCATACCGTAGGTTTAACCGACATAAGTCCAGTTCAAACAGACTGAAGTATATAGAAGCTAGAAATAACGTTAAGAAAGAAATAGCGACAGCTAAGAGAGAATTTACGGAAACCACTAAAAAGCGCATCGAAGCACAAAAACTAGGAACTCGAGACTTCTGGAAAATCTACAACAGTGTAGTAAATAATGGGCAATCGACAATTCCCCCACTAACCAACAATCACGAGGTTGTCTCCTCAGCAACCGACAAGGCTAACATGCTTGCCAGTCGGTTTGCCTCAAACTCCACACTGGACCCTTCCAACCACCCCCTACCTGACTTTCCTATGCGGACAGACGCCACACTAGACGATCTGAAAACCACCCCTGCTCAGGTGCATGCTATCATAAAAAACCTTGACACCTCAAAAGCATGTGGACCCGATCTTATCCCAACTGTGCTATTAAAAAAGTGCTCAGCCGAAGTAGCTCCAGTTCTCTCCAAACTCTACAACAAATGTCTTAATGAAGCTTGCTTTCCGGGCTGTTGGAAAACTGCTTCTGTTGTACCAGTATTCAAGAATTCTGGTGAAAGGACAGACCCATCAAATTATCGCCCCATTAGCCTCCTTCCACTTTTTGCCAAAATATTTGAGACCATAATTAACCACGCTCTAATCCATCATCTTACAGATGCTAAACTACTGACTGACAAACAATATGGATTTAGACAAGCCCGTTCCACAGCAGACATCCTCACCGTGATCTCTGAACGTATATACCAATCACTGGACAAAGCGGGGGAAGGCAGAGCGGTAGCTCTAGATATATCTAAGGCTTTTGACAGGGTATGGCATGAGGGTCTCCTCAGTAAAATCAGATCATACGGTATCACTGGTAGAATACTTAACATAATTAAATCCTTCTTAGATAAGAGAAAAATCCAGGTTGTCCTCGACGGTCGCACATCTAAACAATATGATATAAATGCGGGAGTGCCCCAGGGTTCTATCCTTGGACCTCTATTGTTCCTGATATTCATAAATGACCTCCCCGACAACATTGCCTCTGAGATGGGTATATATGCTGATGACACTACACTCTATGGCAGACACGACAGGAAGACGAATGAACACATTTCTAAAGAAATGGCAGAAACACTAGAGGAAGACCTCCAATCTGTAGTGGAATGGGGACAAAAGTGGTTGGTCGCGTTCAATGCTGCCAAGACTAAACTAGTTTCATTCAATAATTACAAGAAACCCTCTCTACCACCAATAGCAATGGCCAACGACTCTTTATCTGAGAGTCCATCTTTCAAACTCCTTGGCCTAACGTTCACAGGAAACATGAGTTGGAACAATTACATTGAAGGCATTGCCAGGGCCGCTGCAAGAAAGGTGGGCTCTCTCTACCGTGCTAGAAAACTACTAACACCCGAAAGTATCCTGTACCTCTATAAGGCCACCATTCGCCCATGTATGGAGTATTGCTGCCACATCTGGGCTGGTGCATCTGCTACTAGTCTCTCGCTCCTTGACAAGGTTCAAAAGAGAGTCGCAAATCTGATAGGCCCTGAACTGGCATCTAAGCTTCAGCCTCTGTCCCATCGACGAAATGTTGCATCCCTCTGCCTGTTCTACAAGTATTTTAGTGGTGAATGCTCTGATGAACTGCAATCACTTGTGCCCCCACGACGCGAGCACCCTCGACAAACCCGACAGGCTACTAGATCCCACCCCCACACTGTAGAGGTCCCTAGATGTAAAAGATCTTTCTACTCCAATAGTTTCTTCCCCAGAACCGCAAGACTCTGGAATTCCATTCCAGGTCCCTGCTTCCCCAACAGTACTGACGTGCAGAAGTTCAAGTGTAACGTGAACCGACACCTTGCTGCCCAAATCCCTACATAGTACCCCAGTAGTTGTTGCCCCTGATAGTAGCCCCCTACACCAAAGTGGCAATTTGCCTTGTTTGGGGTGAAAATGTAATAAAAAAAAAAAAAAAAAAAAAAAAAAAAATAATCACCACTGATATTGGCCAGGCTTAACATTGCTTAACTTTGGTGATTGGGCGAGAACTGGTATGTCAATGTAGTTGTGCTGTATATATATATATATATATATATATATATAATATATAAATCTCACCTGTCTGTTTAAATGTATGTATGTATGTATGTCTGCCTAAAACTTTCGACAGAGGCGACGGATTTTTACGAGATCGGTATCATTTTGAAGCCTCGACCCTTCGGACAATACATATTGAAAAATTGGCTAAAAACATTAATTCCTTCACTCAGCAGGGCACTTTTCTACAGCAAGGGTTCGCTTTTTTCGCCGAATTTTCGAAAGTCATCCCCTCTTTTCGATTAATTTAAACCTACGTCACTTCCGGTTTGGCGATGAGCGCAACAACAAAGATGTCATGTTTTTTTTCACGTTATTTTCTTCCTTCACGGTACGGGTTTGAGCCTGCCTGCTTACTACCACTTTTTCTTTTTGCTCAACACACACCTCCAAACACTCGGGCAACGCCGGGCACCCAGGCTAATCTATTACATAAAGGGCAAAATGGGCGCGAGCATTTGTACATGTCCATGAAAGGCTTTTTGCATCGGGCTTCTCGTGTCGGTTAGATTGCGTGAGAAGTTTTTGCATACTTCCCAGATCGTAATATCTCAGATTCGCAAACGGACATTGTCCCTATCTTTGTTTCAATCGAGTTAAACAAAATTCCCACAGTGCCGTCGTCTCGGCTGTTTATTTGTCTTTTTCGTATAAATAAAATAGTATATTAATAGAAGTAACAGTATAATCTCGGTTTCAGACAGATACCAAATTTCCAATTATTATAAATATAACTTGAAAATTCTTTCTAAGTTTTCAATGAGGCTAAAACTGAGTTTTAATCTAAATTAGCTCATATGGAAATTCCACGGTGATTTTCTCACTATTTTCTTTACCATTAATAATAATAATAATAATAATAATAATAATAATTTTGAAACAACAAATGGCTATCAGAATCAATGCTACTAAGAAAAATTTACTCTTCTTTCGAAAAAATAATTTTCATTGTCGGGCAAATATTCCTTAAATAAATAAAGCATATGTCCTTTACTTTTTTTTATTGTAGCAATTTATCTCTTTTTTAAAACAATGAAAATGCTCTGTCTTATTACGATAAAAGTAATTGTTTGCTCAATATTATTAAAATCAGCAAAAAAAATGTCACTTATTTACAATTTATTTAAAACTAGCCTGGGTGCCCGGCGTTGCCAGGGTGTTTGGAGATGTGTGTTGAGCAAAAAAAAAAAGTGGTAGTATGCAGAGAGGCTCGAGCCCGTACTGCAAAGGAGAAAAAGAATGTGAAAAAAAAAACGTGACGTCTTTGCCGTTGCGTGCATCGCAAAATCAGTAGTGGCGAAGGTTTAAATTAAGGCTAGTCAATTTCAAAAATATCGGCGAAAAAAGCGATCCCTCCTTGTAGAAAAGTGCCCAGTTGAGGTCGAAGGAATTAATGTTTGTAGCCAATTTTTCGATATTTGTCGAGCTTCAAAACGATACAGATCTCGTAAAAATCCGTCGCCTCTGTCGAATGTTTTAGGCAGATATACAAACGAACATACATACACATATTTAAACAGACAGGTGAGATTTATATTATAGGTTGTACTGTTTTAGTTGACGGGAAGATACTTGATTTTGGAATAATACATTTTAAAATAAAGTCGGCTTATCTTTACCTTAGCAACATCAGATTAATCACCAAACAATATCGGAAGATCTTACTTTTTGTGTGCGTTAGCATTATATAGATTTTATGTGAATGGCAACTTGCAGTAAAATGTTTTTAATGGCATTACCCGGTGTAAGTTATAGAGATCCAATCTTCCATAAGATAATAAGGGATTGGAATCTCCTATTGGTTCATTGTTTTTTTTTTTTTTTTTTTGTTTTTTTTGTTGTTGTTTTTTTTTTTTTTGCTTTTTTTTGTATGGATTTTTATAAGAAAAATCCTTCTGCTTATAAATAAGATATTTCCGTATTTCGAGTGTCTTAGTGCTAAGCAATTTTCTTTCATTGCATTTCTCATATAATGAGGTCACTCGGTGCTGCCAGTTTCCTAGAATAGAATGCATATGGTTGTGTCGGGTTTGTGGTAAAATGAAGATTACATTTTTAGAATATCGGCTAAATCTGTTTACAAGAAGCATTGAGTAAACTGACTTGTTATCTTTTTGGTTCATCTTTTAAGGTTTTTAAATTTAACAACAATTCTGCACGAATGACTTTGAACTAGTAGAATTATTATGGTGAAAAGCCTCAAAATGAATAATAAAATTCAAAGACAATGTATACTTTTCTAAATTCTAATTTGCCAGAGGTATTAAACGTCTTTCTGTAGAGATAGAATGCCCATCACTCCAGAAGTAGTTTATTTTGACTCAGCAAAACAAGCCCGAACATCTACATCGGTATTTTCTGGTAGGGGCGTCTCAGGCGATTAGCAATAATCTAACCCGTTATCAAAACGTAAAGGTAAATCCTGTGAGAGCTCTTTCACAGAAAAATACCTCAGTTTCACAGAGCAGGGCAGCTAGTATTGCTGTAGCCCACCCTGTCGGATATCCTTAAGTTGTTAAATTCTACTAGAACATTACAACATTAAATACAAATATACAATGTCTTTCGAACTTGTTACCAATTGATCCTATAAAAAACAGGATGGGATTTATGACATTATTCAAAATGTTTATGAATATTTATAATAATATGTAATAATTTTGAGTAAACTCTAATGACTCTGAAACGGTTACTTATATATTTTTTTACTTTTTTCACCTCAAACAAGGCATATTGCCACATGGGTGACTGTGGAAGTTGAGCAGGGAGATATCTGTTCACATTACATTTAAGCTTCTAGCAGTTTGAGGGAGGAAACTATTAGAGTAGAAGGCTTTCCAGCATATAAGGACCTCAGTAGCAAAGGGATGGAATTTTGCTGCTTATCAGGTTAGTCAGGACTATATACACCGTGGGAGGATAATTACTGAGAATCATCAAAGAATATTCTATTAAAGTGCTTGTAAAACAGGCACAGGGATGAACCTTTGTGGCAATAGAACAGAGGTTGGAGTTTGGTCGATAATGCATAGCCTATTAGATTTGCGACTTTGTTGGATCGTCTCACTCC
Organism: Euprymna scolopes; assembly: GCF_053919585.1. Taxonomy (NCBI): domain Eukaryota; kingdom Metazoa; phylum Mollusca; class Cephalopoda; order Sepiida; family Sepiolidae; genus Euprymna; species Euprymna scolopes. Next base: position 9,848 of record NW_027633916.1, read on the forward strand.
TGATTCAATTCTTTACCTATATAAAAGCCAGGTACGTCCAATGATAAAGTACTGCTGCCACATCTGGCCAGCAGCTGCTAGAAATAGCTTATCTTGCCTTGACAGAGTTCAAAATAGACTTCATGGCTTAGTGTGGGAGGCCCTTTTCTCTTCCCTGCAACCTCTTTCCTACAGAAGAGACGTTGCGAGCCTGTCTCTGCTTTATCGTTATTTTCATGGCAAGTGCTCGTCTGAGCTCCAATCAATGGTCTCCCCTCGCCAAACTTTCATGAAAAACACTCGTCTAGCCAAAACCACTATCAATAATTTCACCCACTCTTTATCTGTGCCTAAACCTAAACTTAGATTCCATGAACAAAGCTTCTTTCTTAGAACTGCACGCCTGTGGAACTATATTCCGTTTGCCTGCTTTCCAGCTGACTACAATTTGATTGTCTTCAAGTGCAATGTAAACAAGTTCTTGATGAACCGTCCCTCTAAGTAATCCAATTTACAAAATTTCCACTACTTACGGTTACTAGGCTATAATCCTATTGGCTACTGTACACCCATTAACCTTTATCCCCAAGTGGCCTCTGGGCCTTGATAAGTGGTTACTCCTATGTAAAAAAAACAAACCCGGAGAGACTAATGATATTTGCACTAGCTGAAATTTAGCAACAATACACTATGCATGGGTGAATTATGTCTTTTTAACGATATAGGATACTCTCTGGTTTGAATAATTGTCTAGCATGGTAGAGGAAGCCCACTTTCTTTGCAGCAGCCTTCGCAATACCATTAATGTCTTTGTTCCAATTAATGTCTCCTGTGAATGTCAGACTGAGGAGTTTAAAAGATGAGCTCTCAGGTAGGGTGTTATTTTTCTTAACTGTCCTCAAAATTTGCTTTCTTTCACGATTGTTTAGTTGACTGATTGATCTGTAAGTCGAACAACGTGTTTTTTTTTACACAATATTCGTGGTGGTTTTCCTCTTTTTTATCCTGCACCCTTCTATCATTTCTTTTAGACAAGAAGACCAAATCCGCATAGACATTCAAAATTCAGTGATTCGTAAATTTGATGTATTGCCTTTTCAAAATCAGAAAACCGGGATGGCCTTAAGTGAAACATGTTTGGCATATTTGATTGACATTATTGTGAAACGGAAACTTATCTGGATCATAGATTCTTTCAGTACTATATTACGATGTGAGATAACACCCTCAGACACTAGTATCATAATACCATAGAATCGCATGAGTACTAGTAGTATGCAGTGCGTACAACTATGCATAATGAACACTACTAGATAGTAAGCTCTGCTTAACGTTTATCCTGTCCTTGTAACCTGTTTTGCTAATATATCTTTCTTACATCTAATCCGTGTTCCGTGTTTCCCTTCCGTGGTTTCAACCTTGGGTCCACATCAGACACCATCAAACGTTTTCTCCACACATGATCTATCACGTTTTAACTGTCTCCAACATCACTAGTTTCTCATTTTTTTTTTATTTAACATTACCTATTAATCTAGATGTCATAGAACATGGATTATCACATTGTGATCACACTATCACTTCTCTGTGGTTTACTTTTTTCTGCACTCTTCCACCATTCCGTATAGACAAGAAAATCAAATGCACATAAAACTTCAAAATACATTGATCTATTATATGGTCAATTGATTTTTTTTTTAAACTTACGGGGAAATTCATTCAGTTTGTAGAATTGTATTGAAAAGCATTATTTATAACCTTGATTGGATGCTTAACACCCATACTCAAACACTTGGAATAAATATTAACTTTGTGGAAATTATGATTATCACAGAACTTGCTGTTTTAGTAGTAATATTAGTTAACGACACGAGAAAGTTGGGGTGTATGCTTTGTGAATGTGAAAGCATACACCTCAATTTTTCCGGAAATGTAGATGGCACCCAAATATCTTATAAAAACCAATGTGGTCTTGACACTCGTTTCAATATCAATTCCTTTTTTGGTCTGATGAAGTGTTGTCCCTGAATTGAGACTCCACTGAAACATGTATGTATATATGTAACCAATAATGTTTGTATATTAAACAAACCATACATCAGCTCTGTACTGCATTGAGCACTCTTTAATAGTCACATGATTTCATTGTATTTACATCTAGGAAACCAATCGATGCAACCAGTATATATATATATATATATATATATATATATATATATATATATATATATATATATATATATATAGAGAGAGAGAGAGAGAGAGAGAGAGAGAGAGAGAGAGAGAGAGAGAGAGAGGGAGAGAGAGGCGGGTGAGAATAGACATAATAATAGCAAGACTTTTCATAAATATAAAATTAACACATTTAATAACTTCCTTTAGGATGACTCTGTGGCTTTAATAGCATAGTTTCTTAAGATGATTTGAGTTTGTTGGGATATTCGTAGTTAATAGGTGTTGTATATGATTGATTATTTTGTTTTTGTTTTTGCTTTTCTCCTGAAGAACTCTTGATAAACGAATGTTAAATTTTGTAAATGGATATTATGCTTTCGTATTCTATGGAAGCTGTAATGAAATAAAAGATTTACTGTTGATAAATTTTGAATTCATTTCTTTTAAGAGTAATTTATGCTTTTAAATGCAGTAATAGAAAAGGTAAATGATGCAGTAATGCAAAATTTGAAAAATTCTTAAAATAGTAAAATTATTCCTGCTATAAGACAAGCATTACATGTGTTATTATTATTCATAAAAGTAGTGGTCGAGGGTCAGAAAGCAGAAGCTCTCAGTACTAATACTGGATCCCCTCAGGGGTCCATCCTGGGTTGAACTCTCTTCCTGATCTACATCACATCACATCCTAAAATCATTCGTAGACATTTATGCTGACTACACTACCATCTATGGCAACATATCAAAGGCTGTAAATGACCAAGTTCTCTTTGATTCTCTCTTCTCTGATCTTGAGCATGTGATACAATGGGGAAAAAGTGGCTGGTTACATTTAATGCATCTAAAACCAAGCTCCTATCTTCACATTACCAACGCTCTGATCCCCATCTGGCATCAATTAAAATGAATGATTCTCGTCTTGGGGAGCTTCCATGTTTTGACAAACTTCTGGGTTTGACCTTTACTCCTGATCTGAAATTGAACATGTGCATCAAATCCGTTGCCAAGGTTGCTGGAAAAATGGTAGGATCCTTCTACCGCACTAGTACATATCTTACTGCTGATGCAATTCTTTACCTATATAAGAGCCATGTACGTCCAAGGATGGAACATTGTTGCCACATCTGGACAGGAGCTGCTAGAAAGACTTTATACTGCCTTGACAGGATTCAAAATAAACTTCATAGCCAAGTGGCAGATGCTCTTTTCTCTTCCCTGCAACCTCTTTCTCACAGAAGAGACGTTGCGAACCTGTCTCTGCTGATTTTCATGGCAAGTGCTCGTCTGAGCTCCAATCTATGGTCTCCCCTCATCAAACTTTTACAAAAAACACTCGTCTAGCGAAAACTACTATCAATAATTTTTCCCTCTTTATCTGTGCCTAAACCTAAACGTAGATTCCAGGAACAAAGCTTCTTTCTTAGAACTGCACGCCTGTGGAACTCTCTTCCGTTTGTTTGCTTTCCAACTGACTACAATTTTGGTCTTCAAGTTTAACATAAACAAATTCTTGATGAGCTGTCCCCTTAAGTAATCTAATTTACCAAATTTCCACTACTAACGATTACTATGGTATTGTCCCATGGATTACAGTACACTCATTAACCCTTATACTTGAGTGGCCTGTAAAAGATAGAATAATGTGATTTGGAAGTTAGTATTGTTAGCATTAAAATCGTTGCATTTACATAAAGAATTATAAGGAACAGTTATTTCCAGCCCATAGTGTGTATCATTACACACTGTACTCCTTACAAGTCACCCACTACCTTTTGGTAATCATTATTATAATGTTCATTCTGACTCTGCATAATAATAATTGTCAGGATCTCATCCATCGGCTAAATAGATCCCACCCCTTCACTTTTGAAGACTATAGATACTAGAAAGCCGTGCAGAAGTTTAAATGTAATGTGAATAGATATCTTGTTACTCAACTTCCTACAGTCCCCTGTTAAATACGTTTCAAGTGGTAATATACCTTGTTTGGCGTGAAAAAGTAAAAAAAGAAAAAAATAGAATATATCATGAGAATCGCAGTAAGCTATCTTGAAGAGCTTTGGAAAGGTATTTGTTGTATCATTCCACCAACCCTAAATCCATTTTCTTAGGTTTTGCTACTCTTTTCTTCTGCCTAACCTACTTCCAAACTCTATCAATTACTCAAGCTTTCTCTACCTTCTTACCCTCACGTTTTGTCCTGTTCTTTATTGTTCACAAATTGTAAAAGTAAAAACCAAGAATTAAAACCAGAAAGATCTTACAGCTCTCCAGTCTTTACTGGATGGAACAAAGGGTGAAACGTGTACTCATTTTGATTGCCAGTCACGCTTTGTTCTTTCTCGATCTCCTCTCAATCGGTGACATAACCATGCAATTTACTTTCTTAACACATTCCTCGATCCAATGTCGAAATACAAACAATAAAATGCGTGTATTTTATTTTTGTCTCAATCTTGAAACTATCATAACAATAATTCTTATTTATTATCCTGCGTTTTTGATCATTCCATTATCATCTATTACAACAGAAAGAGATGTAAATAATGGGCAATTGATAAGAGCAGTAGTGCGAAAGTTGAGGAAAAAGAGTAAGAGGGGAGAAGTTTATGAAGAAAGAAAGGGTAAAGAGAGAGAAAGAGAGAGAGAGAGAGAGAGAGAGAGAGAGAGAGAGAAAGTAAAACGAGTATATGAAAAACGAATGTTTATATATAAAAAAAAGAAATACATATATTCAATTCCCAAAACAGTTTTCCATTGTAAAAAACTGAGGATGTGAAATAATAGCATGGATTCTTGGAAGCAAACTAATAATACAGTGATTGCAAGAGATACATTGACTTACAAGCAAATGAGTTTTCCAACAAAGTATTTGAGATTAAAAGTTTTTAAGATAGAATAGTTTTAAAGGTTGAATAATTTGTAAGACATTAAATATATATATATATATATATATATATATATATAGTCATCCACATACAGTACTGTTTCACTGTTATACAGCTCATCAGTGCGGCTATATATATATATATATATATTTACATGAAAATTGATAATGTCTTTTGTATCTCTCTCCCTCTTTCTCTCTCTCTCCCCCTCTCTCTCCCTCTTTCTCTCCCTCTTCCTTTCTCTCTCTCCCTCTTTCTCCTCTCTCTCTCTCCCTCTCTCTCTCTCTTGTAAAACATGTTTCTAATGCGGATAAATCCTCCATCTAAAGAGTTCCATGTGTTCTGTTAAGGAATTAAAGAGTGATGAGACAACGGCTGAAATGGTGTATAATGAGTTGTACATGGATCAATATGGCAGTATATGAGAGAGAAAGGAAAGAGAAAGAGAGCACAAACCTAGTATCGATAAACTAGCAAAGTAGTTTAGTGAATAAATAAAAAAAAATCGTGGTTTATAATGAACAAATTGGAAATTATATTTTTATTTAATTATAAATTGTTTTCCTCATTAGAATACAAACAAAATTTGCTTGTTTTTTGTTCTCTTCCTTTTGATTTCCTTGTGGCCGTTAGAGGCTAATTAGTCGGGGATGTTGACTTTATCAAGTACTGTAACATATAAACCAACCAATCCTATTCAAGATTCCTCAATAAAATTTCACTATGTGCTTCACTCTTGTTACTTTTCACGTAGATTTTAAGATACTTTTTTTCTTTTATATCTTTAATATCTTTTTCTTTGAGCTTTTGTTCCAGAATCCCAAGTTAAATGGCTGGAGCTTTTATGGTTAAACAAAGAAAATGTTTTGCTCAGAGATTTTTACAACAACGTTTCCAATACCCAGGACACTTTCATTTAAGTCGAATCATTTTTCTCGTCTGAGATTTCCGCTGGAATAAAGAAATCTCTCTCTTTCTCTTTCTGACAAAACTATACTTACTTCTCAGCCTTCATTATATGAGAGCTCTTTCAATAGAAAGCGGCCATTGTCAACAATAGAGTCACTTATATGACATAAATTGTTCTGTTGTTTCATTCGATTGAACAATGTAATTGGATCAATGCCTATTCTTCTCATTCAACAATCGTTGATTATTACATTATCGGCTATTTTATATGATTGCCTTTTCATCATGATGATCTCTACACACTTGATTGTAACATTCTCTCTAATCAAGAATGATGCTAATGGCTAAAGACTAGTTATTCATTTTTAAGCTGATCACTTACAAGAGTTAAGCAATAGAAGTTCAGGCCAGTTTTGATAGTATTTAAATATTCGAAATTAGACGATATATTGAAATTAAAAGTTATAAGGTTTAAAAAAATGGTAAAGTTCAAATATAAATATAAATAAAAAGAGGCAACGAGGAAAGATAAAAAAAAATGGCAGTTTATATCTCTTGGCCACCAAGTTTCAGCTATGAATGGCCAACAGTCTTTGTTTTATCACTGTTTAATGATAAGCATTATATATAGGGTCACTTTGACGATGATATATTATAAGTAGGAAGTGGTATTCAGAATGAGTTTCACACTTACTGAATCTTAAATTCTAGAGTTTTATCAGTGAGCTTATTACAAAAATGATATCTATCAAACAATCCCTAGACTATTACTGAACTTTATGGTAATAACAACCTTAATGATGGTTGTGTCTAACACAATCTGCAGTCCTTATACTGCTACTTCCAAAGTGAAAGAATATTTATGTTTTTAAATTTTTGAGATAAGGATTGATTATTCACATTATTTGGATTATTCGGACTACTGTTCTCATTTTGAGTATTATTTTCACGAGATTTTGATCGATGTAACCTCCGACCCTTTTCAGATTTATCTTGTCGAACTTGGGAGTCTTTCTGTCAAACTCAAGAATCTGCATAGAATTTTGAATGGAACCCTTTCTTTAATCCATGGTGGCAGAATATATTCCATCAGCCATAAATGGGTAGAGGTCCTAAGTAATTCGCAATCGTGTTCTTGTGCAAGGATCACGGCATAGTAGATAAAGTACTTGGTAAATTCAAAGTACTTGGTAAAGTGCAATTGAAAAATTTAAGTACTTGGTAAAGTTAAATCATCAGTGTGGGCGACACTTAAAATGCAATTCCAAATTCCTTAGGACTTCTATCTAGTTATGACTGACGGAATGAGAGCCTGCTACACTCGTAGATTAAATAAAGGGTTCTGTTCGAAATTCTGTGCAGATTTTCGAGTTTAACAGAAAAACTTCCGAGTTTGACAAGATACACCTGAAAAAGGTCAGCGGTTTCAGGACTGAAACGTTGTGAAAATAATACTCAATAGTCCAAAGAATCCAAATAATACGAAAGAATACATAATAAATGGAAATGTTTTTCTTATATCAAATTCACAGAGTTATTCCACGCCAATTCAACAAGTGAATCCCAAGTCATATACATATACGTTACGTAAACCACATACATATATGTTAAGTATACCAACAAAGTTGTCATGTTCCAAGTGTCAGTTAAGATTAAAGTAAAAATTATGTTTCTCTGCATGTTCTATTGCTCATATGTTGAGACATGTTTCGGCTATATTGATTGGAAAGTTAATTAATGAGATATCAAGGAAATGCCACTCGACTTTATTAAAGAGATATTTCCTTATCCAATGTGATTTTAAATATAAAACCAATATTTCGTCATCTTTAGTCAGTTTTAATCTTAATCAGGTTTAATATATCAAGCTATCCAAAGAGATAAGCACTGGATATTTGTGAAATTACTCTTTATGCCAGTAAATTTGTATCCCTCCCCTTCTTGGTTTCTTGAGTTACACTGACACATAGTTTTTCCATACCCTCTGACACAGACTGTCACGTTCTTGACTTGCCTCTCAGATCGTCAGGATCACCAAGTTCTCGAGTATTGTGTGACAAATGCCCATAGGCCAATCGGGAATGCTGATTACCTTATGACGTTGATAAATATAACCTTAAATTCTCGATCTTAAGTTGAAGAGTCTTTGCAAGAAGGCTGACTGAAAAGCCATCAGGGATCACATCAAAAATGTTTCATGGAATAATAACTTTTCTCTTTCTGCAGAATAGTGTGCAAATGAGGCTACTGAATAGTTTAAAGGAGCAATTGAAGCACATGTTCTCACATGGATGATTTATTGCAAACCCCACTTTCCTAAACGGTTCATTTTCACCTGTGTGTCTGCCATTGCTCATGCGTTCTATAGATTTAACCGTCATAAGACATGTTCAAATAGATAAAATTTATAGAAACTAGAAATAATTGTAAGAGTGAAATAGCCAAAGCCAAGAATAGGTATATCGAAATCAGCAGAAAACATATTGAGTTGTAAAAATTAGGAACTCACGATTTCTGGAAAATCTATAACAGTGTAGTGAATAACGGGCAATCAACAAATGCACTGCAACTGAGAAAGCTAATTTGCTTTCGTAGCGGTTCGCCTCCAACTCTATATGAGACCCAACAAGCCACTCCCTTCCAAGTTTCCCTTTGTGAACAGAATTCACTCTTAATCATCTGAAAATCACCCCATCTCATTTTTGTGATATCATAAAAATCTAGACATGTTAAAGGCATTTGATCTCATTCTTGCAAAGTGTTGCAAAAAAAAAAAAATCCTCTGCTGAAGTCCACCCGTTCTCTTCAAACACTAGAATAAATGCCCTACCGAATCTTGCTTCACTGACTGTTGGAAAATTGCTTCTATGGTACCAGTCTTCAAGAATTCTAGTGAAAGAAATGATCTACTCAATAATCACTCGATTAGCCTCCTTCCCCTCTTCACTAAAATCTTTGAGTCTTTAATCAATGCAGCACTAGTCCACCACGTCATAGATCCTAAACCTCTTGCTGACTGACAGTATGGATTTAGGTAAGCCGGTTCTACTGCAGATATCCTAACTGTAATTTCTGAACCTATATGCATGCACTGGATAAGGCAGGAGAGGCTAGGACAGTAGTGCTTATATCTAAGGCTTTTGACAGGGTTTGGCATGACGGCCTTTTCATGAAAATTAAATCCTGTGATATTATTGAACGAATACTTACTTAATATAATCAGGTCTTTCTTAGACAAGAGAAAAATTCAAGTTGTCCTCGATAATCGTACGTCAAAAGAACATGATATAAACATCGACCATCATATCATGTTTTGGGCATTGGCAATATTTTTCTAGTCAGAGTTGACCACATGAAAATTGCCAACATCATAAATGAAAATGATTTTTGTGGAATAGACTCGGTCTGAACTTGGGGCACCTTGGTCCTCAGTCCATGTCATTAGTTATGAACCACCATCACATCACTGTGCAGAAATATAGATGTACCTCTGAACTTTATTATTTCTCGTATTCATAAACAGTTTCTTGATAAAATTGTCTCCAAGACAGGTATCTTTGCTGATGACAATGCACTCTATAACAAACATGAGAGGAAAATGAATAAGCAAATATCTAAAGCAATGGATAAAAACTTCGAGAATGACCTCCAATCTGTAGTGGAATGGGGCTGTAAATGGATGATAACATTCAATGTTAGAAGACTAAAATTCTTTCCAATTACAATTTCAAGAAACTTTCTCGAGCACTGATGGCCATGATTAATAATACGCTATCTAAAAGCTCTTAATTCAAGCTTCTTGGTTTAATATTTATAGGGAACATGAATCGGAACAAATATATAGAAGACATTGCTAATGTTACTATAAAGAAGGTGGGCTCTCTCTACTGTGTTAGAAAATGACTCACACCTGAGAGTATCTCTATAAAGCCACTATTCGCCCATGCATAGTGTACTGTTGCTACATTTGAGTCGGTGCATCTACCATTAGTCTTTTGTTCTTAGACAGGGTTCAGAAAAGAGTCTCGAATAGGTTCTGAACTGTTAACCCAACATCAACCTCTGTCCCATTGCTGCAATTTTTCATTCCTCTGCCTATTTTACAAGTATTCTAATGGTATGTGCTTTGACGGACTCATGACACTTGTGCCCTCTTGACATAAATATCCCCAACTAACCTGAAAAGCAGCAAAATCCCACCTCTACACTGTAGAGATCGCCTAAATTCCAAAATGCCTTTTAGAATTCCATCCCAGGTCCCTGTTTCTCTGACTACTAACCTGCAGAAGTTTAAATGTAATATGAATAGACATCCTGCTGCTCAACTCCCTACATAGTGTCTCTGTAGATATGATCCAAAATAGTCGCCATATACGTCCGAGTGGCACTGTGCCTTGTTTGGAGTGAATAAGAGTAAAAAAAGCGAAACAATTTTTATTTGTTGTTATTTTGTATAGTAAAATTGAAAAGAATTTACACAGGACAATTCTAGGTATTTCGACTCTTTTGATAAAAAATAATCGTGTTTTCAGGAAGAAAAGATTGATTTTGTCCTTCTCAAAATGTTATTTGTGTATTGCAGCTGTTGTTTACTTTTTATCTGATAACAGATTCTAAATGTTCTTTTTCCTGAAATCGCAGGTGTTCCTTGATGGGCTTTGATCTAAACCGGCACTGGTTAGAGCCATATCCATGGGCACACCCCACTCTGTATGCTACAAAGAAGCTAATGATGGAAGCTGACAACAATGAGGTAAGATACATTTGTGCTTTTCTATTTAATAATTATATTTTAGGAAGTTGATTCCATGCTTTTTTTTACAAGGAAGTCACCACTTATCAAGGCCTTGAGGCCACTCGGGGATAAGGATATTGCGTGTACAGTAATCAATGGGATACTATCGTAGTAATCACTATTAATGGAGATCTGATAAAGTGTCTTACTTAAGGGGACGGGTGTTTTTCGTGGAAGATTTACGAGAGGGGATCAAGGAGTAGAGCTCAGACGAGCACTTCCCATGGAAATAACGATAAAACAACGACAGGCTCGCAACTAGTGCTTAATGAAGAATATATTTGACATGTGTAAAAAAAAAAACAGAAGAAATACAAGTGAAAATCACCTAAACGTTGTGTACAAAACTATTAGTAATAACAATTTAGTATGAATGTCGCTGCAATAGTAATATAATAATGGTTATAATATGGCTGCAACAATAATATCATACTGGTTTCAATATTGCTGAAACAGTAATATCATACTGATTGCAATATTGTTGAAACAGTAATATCATATTGATTGTAATATTGATGAAACAGTAATATCACACTTGTTTCAATATTACTGAAGCAATGACATGTTGCAATATTGCTGAAACAGTAATATCAAGTTAGTCACAATATTGCCAGAACAGTAATATTATATTGGCTGCAATATTGCTGAAACACTATAACACGAGTTCAATATTGCTGAAACCGCAATATCACGTTGGTCCCAATATGGATACAACAGTAATATCACGTTGGTTATAATTAGGACAGCAGAATATTCTTTTTATTGTTTTAGCTCTCGAGTATATATCCGTTGATATCTTATATGTTTTTATATAGAGTGACGTGGTTTTCAATTGATTAATTGTGTCTTACTATATTGGACATATACTCAAAAGTCAAAGCAATGATAAGAATATTTTCTTGTCCTAACCTTAGTAGTTATAATATGGTTATAACAGTAATATTATACTGATTGCAATATGTTAATAATATTAATGTAACGCTGATAATTGACAACAACAATAGTGCCAAATAATTTGACATCAATATAAACAGTGGTAAGAACAAATCTAATATAGCTTTTACAGCATTATTATTTCATTAATAGAAACGGAAATGATGTCATTGTACTTAAGGTAATAGATATTATAGTATGAACAACCTATCTTTAACATATTTGGCCTGAAATAAGCATCAACGATATGTCAAGTATTTTGAAGATTTTTGTTTACATGTAGCCTTAAGATTCAGTGTCTGAATAGGTTCATAAGGAGAAATGAATTCTTTACCTTAAAGTTAAATATCGTTGTTATGGGTCAGTAATATCACTGACTTCAAAATATAATGTCATGCATATGGTGGAATACACAAGGAACCATTTCTGGTGGACTGTGGAAGATTAATAAGATGGTCAATACAGATGCGTAGTGTCAGCAACTCTGCTATTGGAACACTACTCTGAAGAGAACATCTTTATCATACAGGTAGGTAATCATCTTCCAGTCTGTCTTTACTTTGCAGGCGCTTATTTTCCTGACCTTTATTGGAACACTACTCTGGAGAGAACATCTTTATCATACAGGTAAGTAATCATCTTCCAGTCTGTCTTTACTTTGCAGGTGCTTATTTTCCTGACCTTTATTATTTCAGATTTTTACTTGTTTAGGAAGTTACAAAAAATATTTATGAACTCACACCAACATCAAGAACAATAATTGAAAATACATGGGCAAACGTGATATTAAACTTATTGAAAGAAGGAATGATATCATCAGAAAAAGACAAATCCATGATTAAATATGTCAAAGGAAATTATTTTCTGTTCATTGTTTATGATAAAAATGAAAAACAGTATTTTCTAATATGAATTAAAAAGACATCAATTTGCAATTACTATATTTGCATTGAGCATTTTAATTTTGTAAATATAGAATGGAATTTGCTATCAGAATATTAGCAGAAACTTGCTATGAAGTAAAAAAAAAAATAACGAAATATGTTGCTTTGAAAGAAATAGCTTACCTTGCAGGCTTGTATATACTCATTTTTATCGGCTTTTTTCACTTCTAAAGTATTTCATTTCGGTTTCGAGATAATATTGGATCATCAGGAGAAAATATGCACAATTTCAGGACATTCCGCATCTTAGTTATTTGATTGTAGACTTGTATATAATTGTGTTTATCGATTGTTTGCACTTGTGAGGTATTTCATTTCGGCTTCCAAATAATGTCATATCTTCAGAAGAGAATACACAGCGTTTTGATGCCTTTGTAAATGCATTATTATCATTATTATTAATAATATGAAACACACTTAAAATCTGTGAATTTCTAGCATTTCTTTGTTTTCATTTAGTGAAGTGAATAATGGGAGAGATTATGTGTTGGGTGCACAGTTTTTGTCAATGTGTGTGTTTGTTTTTTAATATATTTTTTCGTTTACAGTTCCGATAAACATCATGTTTGAATGCATTCTTATGTGAATAAAGTCAATAGTGGCATGCATACACGTTGTTTTTGTACGAAGATAAATTAAAATAAGTGTAGGTTTATTGTTGAAGGGCAATACAAGATTGCAAGTTTTGGAAATAATAGGGAAATGATTTCAGGATTTATAGCTCTTTTTGTCTACTTCTTTTCATTATTTGCTTTCTTTATCTTCTCTCTAAATTTACATTCTGCAAATACGATGTTAAGTGACAAGTTGTAAAAGCAAAACCATGTTCACTCACGACTTTGTTGTTCTTTAGTTTTCCATTTTCTAACATATTTTCTGTGAGGACGTTTTGCACATATCAGCATCTTTATCTGTAGCTTTTATTTTACTTCAAAATCTTTTTTTTTTTAATTCAGTAAAACAGGGACAAACATGATTTAATCTCTCTTACACGTGTATAATGACAATCACAACAAAACCAAACACGTCTTTATGAAAAGACAGTTTTATTGCATGAAGTTGAATAAATTACGATAAAAAGAAAATCTAATAAAATGTCAGCTTTATTCTGACTCAAATCTACGGTAGTCAGACAAAACATACGTGTATACTTATTTTCTTCTTAAAAAACAGTTCTTACAAAGGGAAATAACTAAACTCTTTACATTTTAATTACGACAGACGTTTCTCGTATATAATCCTACACATATTTGTAATAACGTTTTGAATATATTTTCAGTAATATTAGAATGTCTTTCTAGAATTAGTTGATATAGTCTTTTGCTAACTTATAATTTCATGGATTTATAGATAATGGGAGAGCGTATATGTTGGGTGCACAGTTTTTGTCAGTGTGTGTGTTTGTTTTTTTATATATTTTTTTCGTTTACAGTTCCGATAAACATCATGTTTGCATGAATGCATTCTTATGTGAATAAAGTTAATAGTGGCATGCATACACGTTGTTTTTGTACGAAGATAAATTAAAATAAGTGTAGGTTTATTGTTGAAGGGCAATACAAGATTGCAAGTTTTGGAAATAATAGGGAAATGATTTCAGAATTTATAGCTCTTTTTTTCTACTTCTTTTCATTATTTGCTTTCTTTATCTTCTCTCCAAATTTACATTCTGCAAATACGGTGTTAAGTGACAAGTTGTAAAAGCACAAATATGTTAGAAAATGGAAAGATTCGTTCATGAACAAAAGGATGGCACAATCATTACTTCTTTAGCGTCATGTGAGTCAGCCTATATAAACTGAAACACTTAATTCTCCAGCAACATTTCCTAGGTATTCTACCATCGGGAACAACGGTCTGTCTGCAGTGCAACAAATGCTTCAAGAAAGCTGTCGTAGGCAGCTACTCCTCTTTTTCTAATTTACATACTGGGTTTTGATAGCCTTTGACTGCATTGTGACAAAGCGCACGGAAAGTTTCCACAAATAAGACGCATTACTTTCATAGCGAAAATAACCAAAATCAAGAGAAGTGTGCATAATCTTTCACCTGAACACTTTTTATTTAAAATAAATTTACATGAAAGCACATATCTTCGAACCTCCATTCGGTATAGTCACTCCTTTTTATTTTATATCATTCTTTATTAATTTCAAAAGTAAAAATGTTAAATTAATATACATTGTTATTCTTTGTCTTCAAAAGCTGTCGCTACCAATTCAACGTTCAGCACTTTGAGTATAATTCAACTTTCTCGTATGCACAGAACTGAATTTTCCATTGGGAATAAAGATCTC
>NW_027633917.1:5000-10000 GCF_053919585.1 Euprymna scolopes
ATCATCTTCCAGAGAGAGAGAGAGAGAGAGAGAGAGAGAGAGAGAGAGAGAGAGAGAGAGAGAGAGAGAGAAATTGCTTTTGTTTTTGGCTTTGCAGACCATAAGTGACTTTTGCAAAGAGAACGAAAAAAAAAAAAAAAAAAACCCAATAACTTGAAAGTTTGGTGCCTTTAAGTCAGGAAGCCGATATTTTTAGACAGCTTGGGTTGGTAACACCAGAGAAGCTCAGTCGAGTATCTTTCATAGAAATAACAAAAGGAGAGAGAGAGAGAGAGAGAGAGAGAGAGAGAGAGAGAGAGAGAGAGGGGAGGGGGAGGGGAGTGAGAAATTGCTTTTGTTTTCGGCTTTGCAGAACATGATTGACTTTTGCAAAGAGAACGAAAAAAAAAAAAAGTCAGGAAGCCGATATTTTTAGACAGCTTGGGTTGATAAAACCAGAGAAGCTCAGTCGAGTATTTTCCATAGAATTAACGAAAGGAGAGAGAGAAAGAGAGAAAGAGAAAGAGAGAGACAGAGACAGAGGTGGGGGAAGGAAAAGGTAGAATAGCAACGTAACTTGCTGGAGGGTCAATTAATTTGGGAGATAGGATTTTAACATGACGAGTAAGTCTATACAATCTGATAAACTTGGAAAGTCGAAACGATTACTTGAAATGGCTAAAGTGTTGCCTGCGTTGAGATTTCGTGAAATAAATAAATAAATAATAAAAAAAATAAAATAAAAAAACAGTTAAGAATTATTGGCGCGTCATTTTTGTTGCTTTTATCGCATTTAAACCGAAATTGACAAGTATGACAAGCTCTACATTCTTACAGATTTGACATTAAAAAATGTTCTGGTATTTTTATTACAACCAGGAAATAGAATAAACACGTCTTTAAAGTTACTCATAAAAATACAGAAGCTATTAACATTTTAAAAAACAGAAACAATATATATATATATATATATATATATATATATATATATATATATATATATATATATATATATATATATATCCACTTATTTAGTGTTTCCTTTTTAAAATTAAATATGTTTTTAACTCTTTTTCAGTGTTTTTTAACATGTTTTATTAACTACCTGTTCTTATATATATATATATACATATATATATATATATATATATATATATATATATATATATATATGCGTAGATCATCGTATAACGATTTGATCACTGTCTGTCTGACGCAATGAACATTTAAATTAAAATGTTTAAAATTCAATTAATGGTAGCCGAATGGATACGGCCTCCGCTAATCGAGCCAGAGATGTCGCGGGGTTAGAATCGTTCGACTGGTAGTAATCGTGACACCCTGCACTGAAGAATCCCGAAAGGATGAAACACTAGTGCCTGTAGGTATTTAATTATTATAGTAAAAAAATAATTATATATATATATATATATATATATATATATATATATATATATATATATATATATATATATATATATATATATATATATACACACACCCACATATATACATATACATATATATATATATATATATATATATACATGTGTATACTGAACACATACGCACATAGTCTAAAGGTTATTGTACTTGACTTACTATCTTTAGCGTTTGGTTTCGATCTCAACTTGAGTATTATTTTACTTTAAAAAAGTGAACTGTTTATAAAAAAAAAAAAAAACCCATAATACTCGCTTGCACATGTCTCAGTTTCTGTATGAATTAAAATACAATATTCATGCATATTTTACGACCGGGCAACCCCTGGCGGCCTGCTAGTATATATGTATATAATAATGAACATGTTTATTCTATACTTATGTTGACTTTGTTTCATACGTCAACGTTAATTGATGACAGATGGAGTGGGGGGGTGCACAGTTCGGCGTCCAATTAAAGTAGGTATCTTGAAGTTTATTCGCGCACTACCCATGCACTCACTCAGCATGCATGGTGTTCGTGTATGACAAGTTTACAGCCCGCGTTACCCATCCGGGTCACCAAGGGTAACCTCTATTTCCGGTTAAGGACGCAATATATACATAAACAACGAGCCATTGCACTCTCCACCCGACTGGACGACCAACTAAGCGACACCCTACCACGCTCACCCCGCACACTTCACAACTCTTTATGTTCTGGTGACGCCCACAAGCTATTTTTTGAAAACATTCTTCAGACACCAAACTGCGTTGTTATAAAAAGAAATGATAATTCTTAGCCAGTCTTTCCAATAAAACCTTCAACAAATAACTATACAGAAAAATAAATGAATAAATAAATAAAATTAATCTCTATATATATTATAAAAGTCACCCAGTCTGTTTGTGTACGGAACTGACTCTACCAAATTACTCTGTCAATTTTTGGTCTGCAGACTTGAAACCTGTTATATGGGATATTCAGACTTGTGAAAGGACTTCGATTTGATTTTATCTGGAAAAATAGCCGCTAAGGAGTAAAAAATAGAGAAATTGGAACTTGGCAGGTGTAAGTCGACACAATGTGCATGCTTTACGCATGTACGTACATTTATACGCTTAACTACGTTAATTTGTCAAGTATTCATGTGTCGTTAGCTCAGATGATAGTAGATACCGTTAAAGAGTTAAATGTTTTGGTCTTAATTCCAAAATCAAGGAAATTCCGAGTATAAAAGCAATTAAAGTAGAAATTTTTACAGTTTCCAACAACACCTTTACTGACTCCAGTTGCAAGGAGAAGTCAAGAATTTCTGGAAACAATGTCGATATAAGCGGAGAGCACATACGACACCGGGAATTCCCAAATGGTCACCCATTTTAGTACTGACCAGGCTCAACGTTGCTTACTTTTGGTGATCTAACGGGAACCGGTGTGTCAACGTGACAATGCCGTCTATAAGGAAATTGCGTTGATACAATATTGGGAAAGATCGACAGAGTCAATTGCTGTTTCTTTATTAGTTTTTCCCATGCATTGTTATTGGTTGGGTAATGGTTCATTTAGCGTTAATTATCTGTTCGGTTGCAGTTCAGAAGGTGTTAGTATGCTTATTGCGATCGCTTTCCTCGAAACACAAAAAGAAAAAAAAACTCGCCTAAAAAAGAACACGTGAGGTCGAAGAACGTTATTGTTGAACGCGCACAAAATAATGACAGCCAGGTAGACATTTTTTTTTTATTAGACTTTTAAACTACTTGACTGTTTTGAATTACACGTTATCCTTTCACTCAATATCATCTACTGCATTTATTTTATTACCTGGATTTTTAAGGGCGAAAAGAGACTTATACAAAATAACTAAAAGGATACCCGTCCCAGGGCAGATAAAATCAATTTCCTTGACAAAAAAACAAACAAAAAAAAGCAAAAAAAAAAAAAGAAACAAGCAAAAAATTTTATGACAATTCATAGTAGTGTGTGTAACTGTTTCAACACAACAAAAATGAGTTTTTTGCGTGAATATGTGACAATGGATAATTTTGCTTTACCACTTATCAAGGCCCGAAGGCCATTCGAGGATAAAGATTAGATGTCAGGTCGTTGATGAGCAAACACCATGATGATTGGTGGAAATCGGGTAGAATTTGATTAGTTAATGGGACAACTCAATGAGAATTTACTTATATTGGCCTTAAAAACGACTTTAAATAGCTGTAAAGCAGCCCCCAGTATAGAATTCCACAGGCGGGCACTTCTAGGAAAGAAACTTTGTTCATGGAATTCGCGTTTCGTTTTAGGCACATATAGAGAATAAAGAAAATTGCTTACAATGGTTGTAGCTAGACGAGTGTTGGTTGGAGACAAATTGAAGTTCAGTGTAGCACTTGCCATGAAAATAACGATCGAGCAGAGATTGACTCGCAACGTCTCTTCCGTAAGAAAGATGTTGCAGGGAGGAGAAAAGGAATATATCCTACTAGATTCCGAAGCCGGTTTCCAGCCCTTTCAAACCAGAAAAGAGAGCTCTGCGCAACTCTTCAGATGTGATAACAGTACACCATGTGCCACGACAATGCGGAGTCAAATCGGCAGTTAGCTCAGTAGGAACAGCGAGTGAAAGCTGTACAAGATTTTTTATGATACGCAATATATCTTGTTAATCGATTACCTTCAGAAAGGAAAATCCTATTGATATTTCAAGCCGGACAAAGTATTTTCTGGAATGAAATAAATCGAATTACATTTTTTTTTCTTAATAACATGATACGACGATAAAACAAAATGACTTCGTAGGCTTTCTTTCTTTCGTTCGTTATTCAACTCAATATAATCATCCAATTGTGTATGGCATATTATAAGAGAATGTTATGGTTTATTTGGGATTAAATATAGGTAAAAAGCCTTCTAGTACGGACCTTATAGACGGTGTGTGAAGCTCCAGTTAAATGACCAAACCAGGACATGTATACATATTGGCGACTCACATGCCAAGTTAATTTCGCACCAGCATTGAAGCCGTGGATATGAGCGTGACGTCATTGAATAAATGCGCACACACACACACACACACACACACACACACACACACACACACACACACACACACACACACACACACACACACACACACACACACACACACACACACACATATATATCTATATAATTATAAAACTCAAATGACCTTGTAACGATGCATGTAACCCACTTTCCGGTTTACGACATCGAGTTGCTCATGAGCGCATGAACTGCGCACTGAAATATTAACGTTATTATTTCGAAATTATTATTTAACATGGGAAGAGTGGGGTTTAAAATAACTTAAACGTAATAGAGAAATGAACGATGTAAAAAAAAGTAGACAGTGTTAATTTTATTTGGATAATTTAAACGCGAAAAAGAAAAAGAACAATTGGGACGCTGAAATATTAACGTTATTTCGAAATTATTATTTAACATGGGAAAAGTGGGGTTTATACATCAAAATTCGAATTTAACTATAATAAGTATTATGGTATCTTGTCAGTGTATATTTACCGATAAGTATGGCCCGCTACTTATAATTCAGTAACTGTAAATTTTTTTTAATAATC
>NW_027633917.1:15000-24754 GCF_053919585.1 Euprymna scolopes
TATCATAAAATGAAATGCGGTGGAGACAGGATGTATGGAAAAGGCAATAGGATAATCAAATTCAACACAGAAAGAAATCATCATTGAAAGAGATAAATAAAACGAGAGATTTACCGTTTTCGTTTTTAGAAAAAGTTATGATTTAAAATTTATTGAAATAAAAAAAAACTATACTCTTTATTTTCAGAGGACATCGCAGTTTTCCATTTAAACAATTAATATAAAAAAAACAAAAAAAAAAAAAAAAAACAAGCACTGATAAAACAACTAAAACCAAAAACACATTTACGATAAAAAAGAACAAATAATTAAAAAAAACAACTTTTTTTTATACGTTTAAATGAGAAATTATTAAATAATAAATTATTAGATGATAATTTATTTCCCCCACCCCGGAAACATGCCGTCTTCGGAGCATCAAAAATGGCTCAAAAGTCCAGAAATAGACAAAATCCTGATAGAAATCTACTCAATAATATTTACTTGTGATATTTTTGAATTTTTACCCTTTTTTGTTTGGTGGCTTCTCTGCTAAATACCCAATAATTTTCACGAAAAATAAAATAAAAATAAAAATAAAAGTAAAACAGAAGCTCGTCCGTCTAAATTTAAATTGGCTGCTTCCTGCTTTTGACATATAAGAATCATAGAAAACTCCTATAAATACGATTCTAATTTTATTTAAAGCAGATTTGGGTAAAAACATGGTCACTTTTTTTCCAGGGTTACAAAAATCGAGAATTTATTTTCGGCAAATGTTTTTACAGGTTTTACCAAAAAATAAGCTTTCGATTTCATGGCCGAATATTGTGACTGAATCCATTTTGCTGTTTACGAGCTGATTTTGCTTGTGTAACGAATCAGCGACAATCAATGGCTATGCCTAGTTGCTGTTCGTCATCACAGGTTGCGTGAATGACGTGCCTAATTCGCACAAATAGAGAATCAGCCTTGTCATGTCTTTTATTGTCCCTTAATCCGTTAGACATATATATTGTAAAACTCGAATTTTATGTCCGTGTATTTTGAGTTAAAGGTTAAAAAAAAGGACACATAACAACACAGACATTTATCTGCAGAGAAAAGATCGTATTTGAATTATTCGGACTATTGTTCTTATCTTCAATGTTAATTTCACAACGTTTTGGTCGATGTAACGTCCGACCTTCTTCAGGTGTATTTAGTCCTGAATCTTTGTGTCGGATTCGGAAATCTGCACGAAATTTCAAACGGAACCCTTTATTAAATCCACGGGTGCAGCATGCTCTCTTTTCGTCAGGCATGCCGCGTAAAAGTGCTAAGTAATTCGCAATTAAGTATGTCTCCCGCACTTAGGATTGAACCTAAAACCCCCAGAAGAGTGTAACCTTAAACTAGATTATTTAGCAAGTACTTTATCCACTACGCTACATATGCTTGCGGACAATACTAGTATGATTTTTTTTACATAGGCATCACCACTTATCAAGGCTCGGAGGCCACTCGAGGATAAGGGTTAAAGAGTGTACAGTAGTCAATTGGACAATGTAGTAATTGTCAGTAATGGAAATTCAGTAAATTTGTTAACTTAAGGGGAACGGCTTATCAAGAACTTGTTTACACTGGACTTGAAGACAACCATATTGTAGTCAGCTGGAAAGCAGGATAACGGAAGACAGTTCCACAGGCGTGCAGTTCTAAGAAAGAAGCTTTGTTCATGGAATCTACGTTTAGGTTCAGGCACAGATAAAGAGTGGGGGAAATTATTGATAGTGTTTACAGCTAGACTAATGAAAGTTTGGCGGAGGGGGTAGGACCATAGAATAAGTCTCAGTCGAGCACTTGCCATGAAAATAACGATAAAGCAAAGACAAATTCGCCACATCTCTTCTATGAGAAAGAGGTTGCAGGGAAGGAAAAAGGAAATCTCCTATGAGGCTACGAAGTCTATTTTTGAGCCTTAAAGCTATACAATTGTTAAATGTACAATTTTATTTATTTTGTATACCGAGTTCGTCAAGATATGCTTAAAGAAGGCCGGAGGTTACATCAACCGAAACATTGTGAAAATAAGAACACAATCCACGTCTAAAAAATAAATAACGGGAAAAAAAATTTAGAATGTGAATTGAAGCCGACACTTATTTAAATATATAAAACAATGAAAACTGAGCTTACCTTTGGGTTGACATGTCCCCTTCATGAAAGCCTGGGGATCTCCATGAGGCCCCTGTAGATCGTAGCGCGTTGACTGGTAATCAGCGCTTTCCAATGGAACACATTCTAAATTAGCGGCACATTTGCCCAAACCCTGGTAGACTCCCCCGCACGGTTCGTACACAGCCCGCAGACAGACTGAACAACAACCGCAGTCGTCCTTAACCCGCAACTGTGGCGGGCAATCAAGCAAGTATATTCCATCACGACGAGGGCAAGAGCAGGTGCTGCAGTTTGGATCGGTCGAGGACGGCACTACAGGTGCGATCACCCACGGCGCCTCTTCCGACGGCGCCGACGAGTTGTAAAGAGCCACAGACGAGATAGGCGTAGAAGGCGTCCCCGGGCCGGACGTAGAACCGGTTTTCACAGAGTCATCGCTGGACGCTGTCTTGCTCGGTGATGACGGCAGTACAGATATAGTGGACGGAATCGGTGAGGACGTTTGATTTGATACCAAAGTTTTTTCAGACGATGCAGCTATTGTGGTTGTTAATTTTAATTTGGTTATTATAGATTCGTTGTTTTCGAGAAATGCCCGTACCTGAGTCCTGGGATCTTCAGGGTCATCGTGACGATCCTCGTACGATTGGAACTGTTCGTCTTGTGGTGGGTTAATCCAGTCTTGCTGCGGGTGTCGATGTAATTGGTCTTGGATTAACCGTTGCTGCTGTTGTAACTCTTTTTGTAGAAGAAACTCGTGTTGTGTCTGGGCCGGCTCTTCTTGGTTTTCATAACCGATTTGGCGGTCATCGTCGTAATAGATTTCTGGTTGGAGCTGTAATTTGGGTTGGGGTTTTTTGCCAGATATGCGTTCACTGTGTAAATCTTGCTCTACCTTTTCGCCAACGTTTGAGAGTAAATAATCCGATGTTACACCGGCTGCGATTTGGGCATCGGTCGAAGACGTCGGTTGGATTTTTGGCTTTTCTATAAATTTTATTTGTTTTTGTTTCACCGCTGCTCCCAATGGCTTAGGGATGGTTGTCTTTCGAGTTGTTGACGCTGTAACTATTTCCGGGTCGATGTGTGTTGCGTTCTTTCGGTCTGGCTCGTTTTGGTAATCCGCCAATGATAATGAGGCTGTAGTCCGTTTCCTCAGCGTCGAGGGGTTGGAAAACGATGGAGAATGATTAGAAGCTGGTTTTTCCGTCACCGATCCGGACGAAGATGACGACGACACAGCTGCAGAGTCAGCCGAAAGAGCCTGATCGCGTTGTTTGAAGACGTCGCCGACGTGCGGCCATGGTTGTAAGGGCGAAGTGGTGTTCTG
Source organism: Euprymna scolopes (assembly GCF_053919585.1). Classification (NCBI taxonomy): domain Eukaryota; kingdom Metazoa; phylum Mollusca; class Cephalopoda; order Sepiida; family Sepiolidae; genus Euprymna; species Euprymna scolopes. Next base: position 18,470 of record NW_027633917.1, read on the forward strand.
GCCCCGGCTCTGATAGAGGGTGGCGGCCGTCACGTCCAGGCAGAGGGCTAGAAGCATGGCCGTGCCGATTAAGACAGAGGAGGTCCGAAGAGGCGATCGTTTTGAGACACCGGCCCGACAAAAGAGCACTTCCGGCGTGTTCTTGTCGATAGGATTGTGTTTGAAGTATCCGGACATACTAACATGCTTACGACTTCAACATCTATACTGTTCGAAAAAGAAAAGAAAAGAGTACATAAAAAAGCAAAAAATTAAATAATAATAATAATAATAATAATGATATATATATATATATATATATATATATATATATATATATATATATAAAACACGTATAACAGAATAGCTCTTTAATAGTAATGTTTTATAATATTGTTAATATTATTTACTAGAGGGACTCGTGTACCGGCATTGCCCGGTGGAAGTATGCCTCCCACCCCACCTGTAAAAAAAAAATAAATAAATAAAAAATAAAACAATTAAACTACGGTTGTTACTGGGAACCACTCTCGGCTTCGTAAAATAACGGGCACTGGCGCCCGTGGCCAAAATGAATATACCGTGCCGAAGTGACAACGTTAATATTTATAAACCCATTCTTAACACGAGGATTTGATTATGTGCTGTGATTATTCTGTGTTTTCACCTAACGTGTCAAATAAGAAAAGTAGGGTAGTGTGGCCTATTACATAACAGTTGTTACCGTCCGCCTGTAATGTATAATGAAAATAAAAGAATTCACTAAAAATAATTATAACTCAGTACATTTATTCCAGAGGGAACATTGTGTAAAAAAAAAAAAAAAAAAAAAAAAAAAAACTGCTGCAAATTTGAACAATGATTTCCGTAGACTTGAAATTTCCTCCTTTAACTTTGTCATAATTTTTCCGGCAATTAACATCGAGTACAACCTTACTTTCCGAATTAAAAAAGAAATTTAAGGTAGTATTTTTAATGACTGTAATAGTCGGGGATCAATTTGTAATGGTAACGTTATAATAAATGTAACGCACTTTTTTTTTTGCCACGTCACTTGTTAATGCTTCCTCTAGCCGTTAAATGTTTCCCATTTCTGTTGGTAAGGTGCATACAATTTGTCCCAAGGTATTTTGGTAATATGAAAGCTAAGCGTGTAATATATGGTAAACGCCGTAGAAATTTAATTTAAATGCTAGTGGTAGCATTAACAAAGGGAGTCGCCAAAAGTTGGTGGTAATTGTAGTAGAACGTTATAATTCGAAATTTAAGCATGGACGCGCTAATTATCGCCTGAAAAATTTACAAATGAGTGAAAAATAAAAAAGCAAATGGTAAGGTCCATCAATTCTTTGTTTTCTTTAATCATTTAGCAATTTGAAAGTTATGCGTGTTTTGAAGGTTCTATAACGTTAAACGTGTCGAATAGCATGTGTGAAAATATCAGTAGCAGCCAAAGGATAGATTATTAGCCAGACTACTAAATATTTGAAGCCAAATCTTTCAAAAAAAAAAAAAAAAAAAAAAAAAAAAGAAAGGCAAAAAAAGAAAAACAAAAACAAAATAATTTGATAACAATAGCCAGATGTTCACAAACAAAAAAGCAAAATTGAAAAAAAAAAACAAAGTCGGTGCGTAAATATATAAACATTTATGTATTTTACACGTCATTATTGCTATTTTTTGTGGGCTTATGTAAATTGGTGATGTTTTAAACCGACGCATTTCATATATCTTTATATATTGAAGACCTTAGCTTCCAAATAATCGTATCTTTTTAATAACGATTTCTTCCGAAAACAAAATTACGGAATTTTATTAAAAGAAATAAAATAAATTGTTGGCAAAAATAATGTCGTTTTATTTTGTACAATAAACTTCCGTATTTTTTCGGCATAATAACAACAACAAAAAAAAAATCCGTAAATATTTGAGAGCTAACACTTTCAATTTAGTCCAGAGTTAATATCTTCAATATAGCCATATTCTGTATATAGTAGTAATAAAGCGGGGGAGGGCAGACCGATAGCTCTAGATATATCTAAGGCTTTTGACAGGGTATAGCATGAGGGTCTCCTCAGGAAAATTAAATCATACGGTATCACTGGTAGAATACTTAACATAATTAAATCCTTCTAAGATAAGAGAAAAATCCAGGTTGTCCTCGACGGTGTACATCTAAACAGTGTGATATAAATGCGGGAGTGCCTTAGGGGTCTATCCTTGGACCTCTATTGTTCCTAATATTTATTAATGACCTCCCCGACAAAACTGCCTCTGAGATGGGTATGTATGCTGATGACACCACACTCTATAACAGGCATGACAGGAAAACAAATGAACACATAACTAAAGAAATGGCAAAAACACTAGAGGATGACCTCCAATCTGTAGTGGAATGGGGACAAAAATGGATGGTCACATTCAATGTTGCCAAGACAAAACTGGGTTCCTTCAATAATTACAAGAAACCTTCTCTGCCACCAATAGCAATGGCCAGTGACTCCCTGTCTGAGAGTACATCTTTCAAACTGCTTAGCCTAACGTTCACAGGAAACATGAGCTGGAACAATTATATTGAAAACATTGCCAGGACCGCTGCGAAGAAGGTAGGCTCTCTCTACCGTGCTAGAAAACTACTGACACCTGAAAGTATCCTGTACCTCTATAAGGCCACCATTCGCCCATGTATGGAGTATTGCTGTCACATTTGGGCTGGTGCATCTGCTGCTAGTCTCTCACTCCTAGACGAGGTTCAAAAGAGAGTCGCTAATCTGATAGGCCCTGAACTGGCATCTAAGCTTCAGCCTCTGTCCCATCGACGAAACGTTGCATCCCTCTGCATGTTCTACAAGTATTTTAATGGTGAATGCTCTGACGAACTGCAGACACTTGTGTCCCCACGACGTAGACACCCTCGAGAAACCCGGCAGGCAGGTAAATCCCACCCCCACACAGTAGAGATCCCTAGATGTAGAAGATCTTTCTACTTCAGTAGTTTCTTCCCCAGAACTGCTAGACTCTGGAATTCCATTCCAGGATCCTGCTTCCCCAACTGTACTGACATGCATAAGTTCAAGTGTAACGTGAACCGACATCTTGCTGCCCAAATCCCAACATAGTGCCCCAGTAGCTGCTGCCCCTGATAGTAGCGCCCTAACCCACAGTGGCAATGTGCTTTGTTTGGGGTGAAAATGTAATAAAAAAATACAAAAATAAAATAAAGGTAATGTTCAAGATTAAAAAGTTAAATTGTTTGTCACTGCCTTTCAAATTCACCCTAATTTTCCAACATTTATAGGTTTTTGTGTAATCTTTAAACAAATAGCACATGTCAAATTGCCGCTGACATTAGTCATGCCGTAAGCCAAACAACGCGTTGTTTGGCTGGCCGTCGGAAAGCATAGCGAATTACATAAAAATTATTTGTCGGCGACAATTCTACATGCGATATTCATTTATATTTATCGGAAAAGCTATACATGTCGTCAAATAGCATGCAGTGAATAAAATAATAAACAAATAAACTTCAATATTTTCTTTTTTTTTGCCGGGCGAAATAATATGTCTGTTACTGACGCCATACTTTAATGTTAGTAAGCGTTCATTTATAAACCGAAGAACTGGATTCCGGAATATGAGACTTTTCAAAGCTCAATCAATCATAAAGGACGGACTTTGGTTGCCTTTAATGTTTATAAATCGGAAATTGGAAAGATTATGTTATGTATGAGCCAGTTATGATAGGTGTAATCATAGAATATGTGGAACGTGTAGAATTCGTCATGGTGACAACTGGTAGCAGTGGTAGAACTAAATATTTATAGAGAAAAATAGAGACTCCTTGCTATGAAAATGTTGCGCTTGTGATGGTGTTGCTCGTAGGATGCAATGTACTATTTTATTATCACGATTGAATGTGTCTGCAAAGGTGTTCGAAAGTTACATTAGGCAGTGGCTAATAGCCTGGATGTATTAAATTTGTATGTGGCATCTGTTCTTGCAAACCTACGATACTTTGGTCCAGAAGGGGAATCTCTGCAATCATATTATAATATATAGAGATTTATTTAAAGTAGTAAAATCCCACCCCTTTATTTTTGAGGTCCGAAAAACCTTCTACTTCTGTTAGACTTTCGAAATCCATCTCAGTTTCTTGCTCCCCTGACTGTATGATCCAGCGTTTTATATATATATATATGCCCTCTTGATTAATTTCAATGATTTAAAAACATTATTACAATGATCTAAACATAATTCTCAATGAAAAACAAAGACATGTTATATATATATATATATATATATATATATATATATATATATATATATATATATATATATATATATATATAAGTAAATTCTTGGTACAGCAAAATGGAAGGAGAAATTTCAGAGGAAAATTAATTTAATTTAAACACCAAAGAAAACAAAAAAAAAAAAAACGGGCAGGTGAAATTATTAAAATTTCCTTAAGGCCTTATCGTCTGACCCTCTAAGAGGAAACGTCAGAATGATAAATTAAAAACTAAGAAACGAATGAGGAAAGAAGGGAATTTGGTTTCAGTTGGAAGACCAGTGAGGAAAAAAAAATCTCACTGTTCAGGTGGTTTTAAATAAATAAATACTTCCAACTGATGTTTCAAAATCTTTTGTCTACACAGGCTAGGTCGAGAGTTATTAATGACTAACGCCTGAATGATATTGAGATGATAGTTGGACCTCCCACTGTATAAAACAGAAAACCACCCATCGGAATATTGATCAGAACACCTATTTATACTCATCAGGTGATTACCAATGGTGGACTTATATATATATATATATATATATATATATATATATATATATATATATATATATATATATATATATATATAAGCCTGAAGAATCCTAGAGTCAATGAAACGCGGAATATTCAGTGTAGCTTAATCGCCATATATATATATATATATATATATATATATATATATATATATATATATATATGCCCTCTTGATTGCTTGTATTTTCTTGATTTTTGTGAAAATCTTTATGTTCGATTATTAAAAGTGATAATCATGAAGCTTAATTAATTCAATCGATTAATCGATTACTTTGATTTTATTGGTATGTGAACAATACCGGATTTTTAATATATTAAAATTTTGATAAAAACTATATTAATAAGATATATATAAACAAACATATATATATAAACAAACATATATATAAACACACACACACACACACACACACACACACACACACACACACACACACACACATATATATATATATAGATAGATAGACATAATAATTATCATTAGTAGGAAACTAACTTCTACTAAGGTTGCTTCTTACTGCTTCCTTTCTCATAGAACTATGTCAAATTTAGCAGCAATGTTTTCTAGATACTATATAACGTTTTCGGAGCGTGTATGAGCATGTGTGAAAATATCAGTAGCAGCCAAAGGACAGATGGCTAGCGAAGTTATTAGCAGCAGCAGGGTTTGAGCACATATGCAAATTAGCAAGTGTGCGTCTACTTGCGTTAAGAAGAAGAAAGAAGAGAGATAAAAAAAAACACCATGTGGAGAGAAACGAAGTGCGCGTCGAAAAAGATGGACGTGTAAAGACGAAGACGAGAAATGGCTAGTGTGGTGGTGGCGAGAGACTTTTAAGCTGGTGTCGAGACAACAAGGTTTTGTTAATCTCATGACAGACGAAATGAATTGTTAGAAAAAACAAAAAACAGGCATTGTTTGGAAAATAATGGTAATAAATGACTTTTTGCTGAAAAAAAAAATGCCGTGTCGGATGTATATTTGATTTGTTGTTCCTTTGCTCCGGCAAGGAACACGTTGCTATATTTATATTTATTTATATTTGCTATGATTTTCTAATCCTAAATCCGTGGCAAAAGTATTCAGTACATTTTTTTTTCGTATTTCTCAAAAAATATCAAATTAATTCGAATAAAATGTACACTCAATCCTTCAACAGATATTATTTATTTAAAAATAAAATGAAAAAGAAAATATACTCAGTTAACAAATATTTATTAACAAAAAATCAAATTACTCATATACAAAAGTATTTAACATTTACTAATATTTAGTTGTATATACTCTGCTCTGCCTTACAACCTCCAAACACTTTCTATAACAGTTTCTTAGAATCACTTGATGGTAGTTTCAGCCATTTTTCTTCACAAATTTTCTTCAATCACTTGATATTCTTGGCATCTCTTGCATGCACCCTTAACTTCAAAGTTTTCCACAGGTTTTCGATGGGATTTAGATCAGGTGATTAGCTAGGCCACTGTAGAAC
>NW_027633918.1:0-24702 GCF_053919585.1 Euprymna scolopes
GTCTTTGCATTTAACTATATATATATACACACACACACACATATACATATATATATATATATATATATATATATATATATATATCGTTGAGCACTTTCAGTGGAATTAAAGTCGGTCAATTTAGCTCTTATGCATAGATCATCGTATACGATTAGATCACTGTCTGACTTACGTAAAGAACATTTAAGATTAAAATGTTTAAATTCAACGTTATTTCACGCGGTTAATGGCAGCAGAATGGATACAGTCTTTGCTAATCGAGCCAGATATATCTCGTGTTGCCGAGTTCGAATCGTTCGACTGGTGTCAATCGTGACACCCTTCACTGAAGATTACCGAAAGGACGAACCACTAGTATCTGCAGGTATTTAATTATTGTAGTAAAAAAAATAATTGCATATATATATATATATATATATATATATATATATATATATATATATATCTTTGATGAACTCTACAGTCGATTTAAACGCATGAAGCTCAGAAGACCATTTAATGCACTCTATGTTTGAATCTAGAGTGACATTCAAGGCCCACTAATGTAATGGAACAAAAACCACAGATTTGGATTTGTGTGTGAAGGGTGCGCGTTGTTCTGCCACCCTCTGAAGATCTATTTCATTCTCGTATTTCTGTCAGCTTGACGATGTTATATGCAGAAAAAAATCCTGATTTCAGTGCAAAATTCCCTACTCTAAGCCTTAAAATCTGAGGCACTATTCTCAAAATCAATGTGCGCAATATTTACAGCTGTGAAAATACTATTCACCTTATCCTGAAACAATAACAATTGTCGGCCAACATTCCGTTGACTATCCTCGAACTGACTGGACATGAGAATTCTATAATCCTTCATCCGTACAACTAGCACCTCGTAACTGTGCCCCCAAGTGGAAGCTTTTAATTCCATCAATGTTACACATTATTAGAAGAGAGTTCTTCAGGGTTAATTCACAATTGCTCGGAGACATCACTTGTGATAGACGTCCAGCTGCCGAATCTGTCTACGATAAAGGATGCAGGACTCCGATCCATACAAAGAGGTACTGATTGTTACAAGATTAATACCGTGCCATTCAAAAGACGGTGACGTTCGCTAGACGCGTTTGCTATTCTATTGCCAATTTCTTCATTCGAAGTCGTACTTCATTTATTTTACTACCAAAGTAGTTTGAACTCTCCACATACTTGAGATAAGTTCTGTCAACATCTATTGGTAGCCCAGAGAACCTGTGTACCAGTGAGTTTTGTTTCACGCCTGGTATTTTCTGGGTGTAGGTGCAGGCTTCTAAACAACTTCTATTTTTGAAATGCTGATGGTTAGACCGAATGTTTTGTAAGAAGCAGAGAGCTTGTTCGCCGAGTTTTGGCTTTGAATCGTTGGTGGTTGAAAAAGCCTCCACTTGTTCTGAATGAGAGTTTAATGTCTATTACACCTCTGCAATTTAATGTTTCAGCATGACAGAAAAGTAGAGCGCGAAAAGAACATGGACCATACAACAGCTTTGTTTTGTGCCGTTAGGAACAAGAAAGTGATCTGATATTTCGCCATTTGGCACCACCTCGGCTTCATTCACTCCTGGAATGAGAAAATAACCTGGAACATATTCACTGGTAATCCCGATTTCCTAAAAACCTTCCACAAGGCAGCTCGGTTCATTGTCTCAAACGTCTTAGTGAGGTCTATGATCACCACACACAAATCCTGATTCTTCTCACGTAATTTTTCAGCAATTTGTAAGGAGAAATAATATAAAAGGTGCAACGACCTGCAGGAAAGCCGCACTGCAATTCAGGCCAGATATTATTAACTACGTGAGTTATTATTTGGTTCAAAATCAGTCAGGCCAAGAACTTTTCAGCCATAGACAAAAAAAAAATAAATCGCCGATGATTATCGCATATGTGTTTGTTTTCTTTATTTTTAAATAGATGGTGAATGGATGCATTTTTGAAGTCTCATGGGAAAATCCCTTGTATCCAAATCTAGGTTAGGTACGCATTGCTTAAGGCGGAATTCAAGTTTTTTTTTAAAATCTTTTCAGCATATGGTTCTTACCCATCAAAAGATCACCTTCAGTGGAGAAAATTGTGTACAAACCCCTTGCTTCCTGCCGGTGAATATTTTCTGTCAAAAGCTTCTTGGAGGGTAGGAGACCGTTAAGACCACCATGCTTCTTTCATCGCTCTTAGGGCTTTCTGTACTTGGGATTTACAATTAGTGCATGTCTTCTTTTTTTCTGAGGAGTTATCTTCTGTTCAAGCCTTATAAAAGCTGCGTATCTTTTGAATCTGCTCGCGCACTTCATCATTGTTTTCATCGACCCAGTCCAGGTGCCTACGAATGGGTAGATCCAGTAACTTAAGATCATTTGAAAGGACTTGCCAGACTAAAGTCATTTACGTCCCGTTTTCTTTTTTTTCTCATAACATTATCTATCAATTTTTTTTAATCTCGGACGCATCTATGTTTTTATGGCTAGTTTTTACTAGAAACAGGAGTTTTTTTATGCATGAACCATATTCTTTTAAAAACATTCAGATACCCGGTACCATGAGAACAATCTCCCACCCTGCATAACTGACGATCATATACAAACCTATCATTAAAATCACCCAGGAGAATGAGTTTATCTTCATTCCTTATGCCAGATATTACATCTCGAAATCGGTAGGTAAAATCATCCTTACTTTGCTCAGAACAGTTAAAAGTTACAGCTTAGTTACTTACAAGAACTGTACGTGTATTATGATACAATTCGAAAGTCAATGTCATAAATCCATCTCATACCGCGTAGATAGTAAAAAAAGATTGCAAAGAAAGAAGGATTTGATGACAAAACTCGCAACTGACTGGCCATGTTGAGTTTCTTTTTTACCATTCCCGAAAAATCGTATCCACTTTTTACTTCAGTTATTTGTGACAAACCTGCTAGTACAGTTTTCCTAAGAGCCGGCATTTCAATGTAACAATTTTTATTTCAGTTTATGCCTGAAAAGAGGCTGAGGGCTGCATCTCGTCCAGGACTCTAACCACGGCTCCAGACATTAACCTGAATCTTTTCTTGTTCCAGCGGGTGTGCACATCCAGACACAAACAGACATATATATATATATATATATATATATATATATATATATATATATATATATATATATATATATATATATACATATATATATACATATATATATATATATGTATATATATATGTATATATATATATATATATATATATATATATATATATATCCTCATGGGTATTCGAGTATGAATAATATATTAGAGAATCAAACACCCTGCATTCACAGTTCCAGGAAATCCTTGGGCAATGTGTTGCACCTGTTATACACCCTCGGATGTTTTGGCGGGTTACTGTTCCCAAACACACAGGCACACACGAACACACATATATATATATATATATATATATATATATATATATATATATATATATATATATATATATATATATATATATGGGGGGTGTTTGTGTGTGTGTTAATACATACAATAGATAATTTTGATGTTAGAAATCTTTTCCTAATATAATATACATGTTATATATATATATATATATATATATATATATATATATATATATATATATATATATATGCATGTATATGAGTAAATATTTAGATAATACATACGGATCCCATTGCTTAGAAGTAAGTACATTAAAATAATAAATTTTAATTTGTGTTCGTTTTGTTCTATTCTGTTACGAATTAACCCATATCTGTTTTTTTATAAATAACTGACATATGCTACTAAATATAGGACAATAATGCGCCAGTACAACATTTATCAGTCTTTTTCAAAATAACGTTCTTCGACATATATATCGGCGAACTTAACATTAATAACAACATTTCATTATTCTAGGTTTTCATAGACAACTTTACGGGGCGACGACTTTCGAAATAGATATATTAACATTTTTTTTATATGTTTGCACAATTAAGATAGGAAAAATATAATCGACATAATTAAACATCACTCTCCGTTATCTTTAATAATACGTTTTTAATTTTTTTAAAGATATTTGTATGTGTGTGTGTGTATGTGTGTGGTTGACTATTCGCGATGCTTTGTTTAAAATCATGTTGCTGATAATCACTATCGTTTGGAAATCTAATTAACAAAGTAAATTGAATACACTTCACAACTTAGATTTTTTTAGGACATTTCTGCATTGTTTTAGCGTTTCCATATCATAATTGGTATTAAAAAAAAAACGGAAGTAAAACTGTGTATCGTTACTCCTCGTGATGTGGACGATCCTCTAGCTTGTTTGTTCAATGAAGGCATTATTAATATTGCATCGTCCTATGATGAGAGTGAATAAGTAAACGAGTGCAAGGGAGATAAATCATTCGTTCTGTTATCGATCGTCTTGGGGAAAAACTAAAATGTATAAAATAACGAGTAGAAAATTCGAAAAAAACCCTCTTTGAAATCGACAGACGAATATAAGGAAACGTATGTAATAATGGTATAAAACAAGGTAGAACAATTATTCTAACGTTTTCACCTCGCGTGGCCTAAGTAAAAAAAAAATCTTATGAATATTCATTGATGTCTGAGTAGGACTGCCCACTGATTTTAAGAAAGAAAATTAATTAAAAATATAAAGCAATTAAGAACAATAAATAAGGCCTCTTTTGTATAGTAATCTCTACTATTAAATAATAGGAAAATTGCCTGTATATATATATATATATATATATATATATATATATATATATATATATATATATATATATATATGTGTGTGTGGGGGGGCATACTGTCTTGATATTCTGAATGATACGGAAGATTAAAAACTATAACATCTCAGATAAAATGTTTATGTTAATATAAGGCTTGGAATTATAGATCTAACAATTAAATTGATGAAATAAACATCGGTAGGTGAATATGAATATTAACTGGAATTTATTTAAATAAACCTTTCAATAATAGTTTTTTTTATCTCTATATAAATAAAATTAACTCATTTTTCCCGTCTGATTTTGACATTAATAGGATTAAAAATCAAGATATTTCATGCAAATATAATATGCACAAACGGCAGAACAATATCTGAGGTGTGTTATAGGCTTATTATTTCTCAAATTCCTCGATAATCTTAGATTTCTATACTTTTTCTGCTGAGAAGTCACGGCCAAAATCGGTTAAGATCAATGGAAGTGGTAAAATATTTTCTCTCTAATAAATTCCTCCTCCCCCTACCACCACTTAACACCGTTTGGGGATCGTTCACAAGGAACAGTTGAGAAGAGAACACCGGTTTGGCTTCGTAGTTCTTTCATGTGGAGTTATTTAAAATCACTAAACTACGCTGCAGTGCTCTGTGGCGTAGTGGTTAGCGTGCTGAACAATTCACATTATATTTTCACGTTCGCGCCGACCTACCGTAGTCGTTTTTTTTTCCTAAACAATTGGAATGTACTTTTCTTGGTGACCGAACTGTTAACGTTGCAGATGTTTGTTTTTTTTCACACTTTATTTTCCTACTTTTACTCATGACTCCGGGTTTGATTCTTCCTACTTACCTACCATAACATTTTTTAAAACTCCATCCCTGTCCCGAAACAAACACTCGGGCAACGCCGGGTACCCCCGCTAGTAAAGTAATATTATGCAAAAGCAATGAAAAAGAGAATTAAACTAAGGTAGATTGATAAATGAATAATTAGACATAAAATATAGACTAAAATGTGGAAAGTTTAGTTTCGGATTTGGGGAGTAAATCAATTTAATAAATACCTCATACAGAAAAACAATTAGAAAAATTAGAAAAAAATGATAGATTAAGTGAATATTAATATAAAACATTGTAGAAGTATGATAGGAAAATAACAAAATACAAAAGTGAGATAACTACTCAATTCGAAGTTAATCGAAAAAATAAAGAAATAAAATAAAAGGATGAGGAAGTAGATGAATCCAACTGCTTGATCCCTACAAATTGGGAGTGTGAATATATTCATACAAATATGACGAATGTATTTCAGTGTCTGAAGAATAGCTTATTTTGGACTATTTTTAATCAAGCAGAGCCCATTACCCGGCGTTGCCCGGTGAAAGTAATCTCCTCCACCTTGTAAAAAGGTTCAGTAGGGCTCTTGTTGGTATTGCACAATCGCCAGCACAAAAACACCACTGTTATTGAATAGCTACTCCCAGCATCATCATGGTAAGAATAGCTTTCGGAATGTATACCCACAGCCTATTCCTGTTAAGAACGATTTTTGCAATAGACACCTCATTTTTTTTTTGGGGGGGTCGGGTTTTCAAAAAATCTTCCCCAAATTTAATATTTACACTCGTTGCCACGATCCCCACGTACAACTACTATCACCCAAGCTTGACATTTTCGGTGTGAAGTGTCGGTCGGAAAAATATTAATGTGGGGTACTTATTGTTTTTTTTTTTGTTACCGTGCTGAAATAATAATGTTATTATTGTGAAAGTCATACTGAAAATATTACAGAAGGATGTTTTTTAAGTATGCTACCCCTGAAATTTTAATAGTCACATTATTACATGTTCAATAATAAAATTATTTTTTATTAAATTATTAAATTAAATTATTAAATTTTCCCTGCATAAAGTTTGTGAAGCATTTATAATATGGATAATTTGTTCATGTCAAAATGCAGAAAAGGTTATGTTTAGATCAAGCGAGATATCCGTGTTTACATTATAGATCCCCTTTTTGTTATAGAGTATGCGCCGGCCAAGAAAAAAAACAACAGTTAAAAAAGAAAGAACAGGGAAAATTTGTATTAAATAACATTAGTATTTTTTATAAGGAAAATAGGTCACAAATACCTATGTAAAGCAATATTATTTTTGTTTTTATTTTCGCAACTATAATTTTTATACAATAACTTTGTGCTTGATCACCTTGATTTAACTCAATGGTATTTTTTTATAAAAAAATAGAAAAAAAAGTGGCATTGCTTAATGTATGAAAAACTACCTATTTGCGTACAATGATAATGCGGCATTTCTTATTTAAAAGTAAATAGGTCACAAGTAACGTAAGTAGACGATAGAGTTGTTTTTTAATTCGAAAAGCTACTTATTTTCCGACAATTTTTATGGGGTCTTCTTTTCTAAAACGTAAATATGGCACGAATAATGTAAGTAAACGCTAAAGATTTTTTTTTTTAATTTGAAAACAATTACTTATTTGCGGACAATTTAAATGCGGCCATCTTTTTTAAAACGCACATAGGTCACTAATAACGTAGGTGAACAATAGTTTGTGTTTTAATAGTCTCGCAAGTGTATTTTCTAGGAAATAATTTTGTGAATAAAACGCAAATACGTCCCAAATATCTTACGTAAACCAAAAAGCTTCTTTTATAAAAAAATAAATTTTTATATAATCATATTGTTTTTATGTTATCTTGTCGACACAGTATACCTGGTGTGATTATATCAGACCAGATGAGTGTATATCGTCGGGAAAACATTTATACCGGAATTACGCTCATATTAAGGAGGGATACATTATTGATTATGGTGGTAGGCACACATAATATTTGGAAGGAGTCATACAAAGTTCGTTTACAATAGATAAAAGCATTTATCTTTCTTTTTTGGAATGAAACACTTAGACAGTGTACAACTATAAATGATGAACCTTTTATTCTTTCAATTGGTTGATTGATGAATCAGAAAAATTCAAGCTTTTGGAATTAAATTGTCCTATCTTCCACCCTCGCCTCCAAGGGAATGTCATCTCTCGATCTTTGACTCGATTCTACTCTAATTCGCTCTCTGACTCTCTGTCTTTGTCCTCTCTGTCTCGTCCTGTCTAGCCGACTCGAACTCACTCTGCTTATATTGAGAATTATCTTTCTTTATGACGTCAAAGCGTGCCCCATCATGTGCTCCAATGCTCCATTGATGTGGATTTCACTTATGTATGTTCAAACACGCTTTTAGCAAACAAAGAAAAATAATTCCCAATATAATCAGAATGGTGTCCGAGTCGGAGACACAGGCAGATACAGAGAGAGAGAGAGAGAGAGAGAGAGAGAGAGAGAGAGAGAGAGAGAGAGAGCAGAAAAGGGAGTCAGAGAACGACAGAGGAGCGTCGCGTCTGAGACTGAGAGCTGACACCCGCGTGGAGGCCAGAGCGGAAGATAGGACAATGTCATTGCTTTTAATTTTTGAATGCTGAGTTTGATTTTATCCTTTTCCAAATGAAATTTTCAATCTTATATAGTTTGTTATTTTACTTATTGAGGTCTGTCTCCACTTTCATATAACACTTATACACGAAGATTACCCTTACGGTTATGTTTATAAAAAAATTGTCATAATTTCGCAACTGCATTTTTTAGAAAATAATAGTGTGCTTAAAACGCAAGTATGTCCCAAATGTCGTAGGCAACCGATTTAAAAAAAAAAAAAAATTCTGCCATTGTATTTCCTATAAAAAGATTTTCTGCTCATGCACGTAGATTCCCCGCGCATAATTTTTGTATAAAAAATAATAAAACTAATATTAATACTAAAAAAAAATGTATTGATTAATCATCGAACAATTACATATTTGCGCACAACGCACAATTGCAACGCGGTGTTTGTGGTAAGCTTAGCCTTTCCCCTTTGAGATTATAAAAAGTCCGGTGTATACGATTAAAAACAACGGTGCATAAAATTAAAAAAAAGTTCTGACCGTATTGTTTATAAATAACGGAAAGATGTTTAAACTCCTATGCATATTGTTTGAAAGCAAAGGAAATGTTCTGTCTAAAGTAAATAATAAGTGTGTAGACTTGTTCCAAAAAGGTGTTTCTCTCTCTCCCTCACTTTCTCTCTCTCTTTCTGTTTGTATATATCTCTCCCGCTCTCTGTTTTTCTTTCTATCTCTGCCTCTCCCTCTACCTAGGTATCAGTTTATTAGTCTCTCTCTCTCTCTCTCTCTCTCTCTCTCTGACTCGATAAATTCGATAAACGCGCGCTGCGTATCTTTATGTGCCTTTGTGTATTTGTTCACGAAATATATCGTTCGCCCGCTGGTATCGCAAGCTTCGAATATCGTGATTACGTATTTGTTTTATTTTGCAGAAAACAATAAGTTCAATTGACAACAGTAGAAGCATTTAAGTATTTTTTTTTTTGGGGGGGGGCTTCTCAATTCCATATTTTTACCAGTCTTTTTTTCACATTTTTTAACATCGTAACTGCTCATATTTTAATTCTTTGATAACGCCATTAGTCAGAACTCATCATTTTCTATATAAATAAAACAGTAGACGTATGTGTGTGGGTAACTATCTAACAGGTGAATTATTTACGTACTGGTCACATAGCAATGAAATTCTCAGGAAATAATATTCATTCACCAAGGGTCGTTTATAGCGAATAATATATTTGCCTACATGCATGCATACCGCATAAACACATCGGCAAATTTACATGTAAAATGCTCATTAAGCATTAGGCGACATTTTGTTTTTTTTCTGCGCATGCGCGTACATTTGTTTTCTTTTTTTCTCAGGCTGGAATACTCGGCACTTTTTAATTTCAATTATAACTAATGACATCAACACATTTTTTATGGTTTTGTATTAAAAACAAATCATGCGTACATTTTACTCGCGGTTTGAAATTTGTAAATATGAAAACAAACATATATATCTTTTTTACGATCTCATTTTTACTTAATTTCAAACATTGTTTTAAGACGGTGAAGCGGTGAATGACACACGGAATACGGACAGTATTGACATAATAATGTTATTAGTTAGAAATCCATTTTTAATATAGGGAGGGGAAGTATTATTTAGACTATTCTGTACTTTCACCTAACAATTTATTAAACAAGAAACTGCCATGTATTATCTCTGGTTTTATTTAGTATTAAGTATCTGTTTCTCAATCCAATTTCTTGATTTGTTTATTGTAAAACAAGTGTTGCCTAATCACTAACTGCACTTTGAAATATTTATTTTTTGAGTAGCATGAATTTTAAATAAGCTGGGTTACTATTATGAAAAATGATTGTCGAAATTAGTAACATATCTTAAAATAATGAAATGGGTGTTAATTGATTGGTGCGTTTGTAATTAAATAATAAGTCTAGACAATTTATTAGTTGCTGTGTGTGGTTAACAATATTTTTTCTGAATTTTCAGTGTAAACTTCGGGGAAGGGCATCACAGTTGTAGTGGTAAGTAGGAAGACACATGATTATTTTGCTTTTTAAAGTGCTTTGGGGTTCTCTATAAACTAACAAACCTTCACTTTTGAGGTGGGGCTGGAGAGAGTAATTTGGGATCACTATGCCATCTCTCACAATGTAATATTAAAAAAATATAGAAAAAGTATGGAATCATATTACGGAAATTACATCTTTTCTTACTAATGTCTTGTTGGTAGTTGTGGTAGTAAGGGGGAGAACTATATCAATATTGGCAATTGTGGGAAAGTAAAAGTTGCCTAATAATCATTTGCGTCAATGCGTTTACGTAATTATTTGGAAACCCTGCTTAATTGTGCTCAAGAAATGATATAATGTAACTTAAAATTATGGTATCAGTAGTAAAGAGGGAAAGAATAGTAATGTGAAATTTTGTAATGAAGCTAGGGTTGCCTAATCACAAAGCTTCTCAACATATTTGTTTATTTGTTAATAAAGCTTGTTGAGTAATCTTCTGAAAATGACGTCTTCCCCCCAAAAAAATGCTGTTGCCGTTTGTGGGAAAGCATTAAACAGAGTAATGTGGAATTTGATAATGAAGCAAGGGTTGTCTAATCACTTAACTTTGTCAATGTATTTATGCACTAATTTTAAAATCCTGCTGAGACATCTTCTAAAAAATGACATAAGTTTTCTTACAATAATAGTGCCGTAAGGGAGGAAAGAAAGAAATGCAGTAATGTTGAAATTTATGGTGAAACAAGAGTTGCGAACTCATAAACCAACACAATGTATTTATGTATTAATTTAGAAATCCTAATGATCCATCTTCTAAAAATCATTTCAAGTTTCTTAAAATTATGGTAGCCTTGGTGGGAAAAACAAATTATTTCATATATGTTGTACAATACCTGCCGAGAGTATGTTAAATTGGTTTATATATGCATATAAATTATTCATCCTAAGGTAGGTGAACATATTTAAGCATGTGTTGTAAATTACCCGTCCCGAAAAGATAAAATTATTTCATATAGATTCTGTAAATAACCTGTCCAAGTGAAGGCACAATCATTTATACATCTGCAATAGTCGTCCTAGGGTAGGGAAATTATTTTTTTGCTCGAAATAGCAAATGATACATAGACATTAAAAATGTATCTCTCAAAAGAATAACAATTATATTCAAAATGAACTCCAATCTTCTGTGTTTATACGGTCCAAAGCAACGCCGGGTAGCCCCACTTGTTATAACATAAAACCGTGTATTTCTACTGTGGTATTTTTGAAACTGAATTGTTTACTGTTTGTTCTCGTTGCAAGAGATCGTGAAAACAAATATTTTTAGACTGAAGCAACCTTAAAGAAATTCGCTTATAGTCATAAAATGTGCTTAATATCCGGAGCATAACTTCTCTTCGTATCCGATCTGCCGAAATATATGGTGAAGAGTTTGTCACAAGTTTCTTCTTTTTTAGGGCGATTACATTTTCGTGTTTTCATCCCTTCTTTTGTTTTTGAAATTTTGTTTCGTAACAATGATTTTGACATATAATTATGAAAAACTGCTCAATATCATTACTATAGCAGGTGTGTCCAAACAGAACTTCTTATAAACCCTGGAAACGCCGGGTATACACCCTAGTATATATATATATATATATATATATATATATATATATATATATATATATATATATATATATATATTAGGATGGATATATATATGTCTGTGTGTATATATATATATATATATATATATATATATATATATATATATGTATATATATATATATTAGGGTGGATATATATATATATATATATATATATATATATGTCTGTGTGATATATACATATATATATATAGGTATATATATATATATATTAGGATGGATATATATATATGTATGTGTATATATATATATATATATATATGTATATATATATATATGTATATATATATATATATATATATATATATATATATATATATATATATTCTTTAACTTACTTTATGCGGGATATTCATTAGAGGTAATAAAACAAATAAAAACGTACAAATATTAAGATTAATTGTAGTACAAAATTAAAACAAGAATTAATTTATCCTAATAGTTTGCGAGTTTACCCAGTTTCTATTATACAACAGATTCCAACATCGATTGATCTATGGCAAAGAGTACATTAACATTACTTAATACTTTTTTGCTTAACACTCAGCATCCCACTCTTTAGCTGTGACTAAACCTAAACGTATATTCCATAAACATGGTATCTTTATTAGAACTGCACACCCGTGGCACTCTCTTTCCTTTCCCTGCCTTTCAGCTGACTATAATATGGCCGAATTCAAATCCAACGTAAACAAGTTCTTGGCGAGCCGTTCCCTTAAGTATTCCAATTTACACAATTTACTCTTCAAACGATTACTGTGATATTTTCCCTTTGACTACTGTACACTCTTTAACACTTACCCTCGAGTGGCCTCTGGGCCTTGGTAAGTGGTGATTACTGTGTAAAGAAAATGTTCATTAGAGAGAAACGTATATGTACCAACAGATACAAAGAGGAATTTCAGATCATTCCTCCCTTCTATGGCAACTGATTTTCTGTTATCTTTCTTGTTTTCCTATTACAATACCATGCATAAATGTATTATATTAAACGATCCTGTGTTGAATAAAATAAAGACAGTAGTTATCGAGTAACTAACTTTACTACCTGACTATTATAAACTCCCATATCCTATTGGTCGCTTCATAGTTTATAAACACCTCAGGTTATTTGATGCAACAAAGAATGCCCATTGTAAAAGATTAGGTTCTACGCCGATACTTTAAGACAGAGAGCATACATGCTAGCGTTGCCACTTAACCGTTGAAGAATCGGCCTCAAGTCTTAACAAAACGAGCTCTGCCGGAGGTGATGCAGACTGTCCATTTATCGGAATGTACTCTTAGACAGTGCCATGGCAAACAACCCCGAAGGTGTTAGAGTGGCAGGCTTCCAAGGATCAAATGCCTTCAAGGTTACTATCGATAGATTTTTCCTAACAAACAGGAAACTTACCTTATTGTAAATATTTCCTGGAATCGAGTGTTTCTTTTTATTTCTATTTGTTTTTATATGTTATTCACAATAATAACGTCATAAACTACATGTGCTTTAACATAGTGATGTTCAAGGTATTTTGTTATACAATTATGTCAAAAATGAAGCCGAAGAATAACCGTCCCAGTACGGGTTATTTTATATATATATATATATATATATATATATATATATATATATATATAGAGAGAGAGAGAGAGAGAGAGAGAGAGAGAGAGAGAGAGAGAGAAAGAGAGAGATACGCCTCGTAACTGGAACAGAGTGCATATCGTGGCTATATACAAACACCGAGCCGTAAGCTAAATGACGTAAATGTAAAATACTGTGAATTGGAAAGAGAGTGAGAGAACTCCCAGCAGTAACAAGAAGTAATGCGCAGCGAGAATATAGAGAAATCAATGTCGTTGTTACAAAAAGGGCGTCGAGTTAATATTGCCCAATGTTTATTGCGGTGTACTCTGCTACAACGTGTTGGGTCGCGTGTGTAAACGTGTGCAACGCCACATTACACGTATTACATTCAAAATATAAGGCTACAAACTTTATGCCTAGATTGTATGTTCACATTTAATCAGAATCTATGAAATTTAATGCATCACCAATCTGAAAAAGAAACTTGTAATTAACAAAATCTTCTTAATCAGTATTTAGTGATAATTGAATCAAATCTAATCCGTATCTGAAAAATAAGAAACATTATACAAAAAGTGTGTGCCAATATGATGACTCCAAAGGTGTCTTTACATACTAGACAACCTAAAATTTGCGAATATTGTTTAATTACTGTCATTGTTTTATTAGTGTCATAACTGATAACACACAAAAAATATCAGATGGTTCACGCCATGATTTTGCATTTTTTTCACCTTGCCTGGCATTATATGAAAGTAGATAAAATCGGTATTACTGCCTTTTTGTTAAATAGCAGCTGTTTTTAATTAATACTAATGGGGGAAAATTGAGGATTGATCATATACACAGTAATAGTTCAAAGATAACATACTTCGCCCTATAAGTCTTTTTTATATAACGCGCATAATAATGTTCATTAATATATAATATTAATTTTTTTTCATGATCGAATCAAAATCAAATACTTATACATTAAAAACGTTTCATAGTTACGATTATAATACGAATAAAATACCTGATTTCGACCAAATTACAAAACAGAAAAATAATAACAAAATTGATGTGCGTACACATCGAGAAACGAAAATGTAATGCTACATATATCACGTAAATTGATCACGTTAATATTTGAATTAAGAAATGTAAATGATAAAAAACGTTAAGGACGTTGTGCCGTTATTATTCATGTTTAAAAAAATATTATTTATGTTTACTAAATAATTATTTATGTTTAATATATCATTATTCATGTTTATTAAATTATTATTAATGTTTAATACACTATTATTCATGGTTAATAAATTATTATTCATGTTTAATCAATTATTATTCATATTTAATCATTTATTCATGTTTAATCAATAATCATTCATGTTTAATAAATTATTATTCATGTTTAATAACGTATTTATCATGTTTAATAATTTTTTATTAATATTAATAAATTATTATTCATGTGTAATAAATTATTATTCATGTTTAATATATAATTATTCATGGTTACTTAATTATTTATCATGTTTAATAAATTATTCATGTTTAATGAATAATTATTCATGTTTAATACATTATTATTCATCTTTAATAAATTATTATTCATGTTAAATGAATTACTATTCATGTTTAATAAATTATTATTCATGTTTAATAAATTATTATTCATGTTTAAAATATTATTTATAATGTTTAATAAATTTTTCATCATGTGTAATAAATCATTTTTTATGTTTAATAAATTATTATTAATGTTTAATAAATTATTTATCATTTTTAATACATTACTTTTCAGGTTTAATAATTAATGCTTACTGTTTAATCCATTATTATTCATACTTAATACATTCTTATTAATGTTTAATAAACTATTATTCACGTTTAATAGATCGTTTTTCATGTTTAATAAATTATTATTCATGTTTAATAAATTATTATTCATGTTTAATAAATTATTGTTCATGTGTAATAAATGATTTTACATGTTTAATAAATTATTGTTAATGTTTTAAACATTTTTATTCATGTATAATAAATTATTATTCATGTTTAATAAATCATTAGTCATGCGTAATAAATTAAAATGTATGTTTAAAATATTGTTCATGTTAAATAAATTATTATTCATCGTTAATAAATTAATATTTATGTTTACTAAATAATTATGCATGTTCAAAAAGTATTATTCATGTTTAATAAATGATTTATCACATTAAATAAATTATTATCCATGTTTAGTAAAATATTATTCATGTTTTATAAATTATTATGCACATTCAATGAACTATTATTCATTTTACATCAATTATTTTGCATGTTTAAAAAATGATTATTCCTTTTTAATAAATTATTATTCACGTTTAATATTTTTATTTGTTTTTATTTGTAATAAATTGTTTATTCATGTTTAATATATTATTATTCATTATAAATAAATTAATATGCATGATTAATTACTTCTTTTGCATGTTTAATAAATTAATATTCACGTTTGAAAATTTATAATTAATGTTTAATGAATGATTATAAATGTTTAATAAATAATTATACATGTTTAATAAATAATTATTCATTTTTTATTAAATTGTTTTAATTCATGTGTAATGAGTTATTAGTCATGTTTAATAAATTATGTATCATGTTTATTAAATCATTATTCATGTTTAAGAAATTATTATTCATGTTTACGAAATTATTATTCATGTTTAATTTGTTATTATGCATGTGTAATATATTATTATTCGTGTTTATATAAATTATTATGCACGTTTAAAAATCATTATTCTTGTGTAATAATTTTTATTCCTGTTTAATAAATTATTATTGAGGTTTATTAAATTATTATTCCTGATTAATATATTATTCATCATATTTAATAATTTTGTTCACGTTTAGTAAATTTTTAATTCATGTTTTATAAATTATTTTTCATGTTTAATAAATTATTATTCATGTTTAATGAATTATTATCCAATTTTTATTTATTATTATTCATGTTTCATAAATTATTATTCATGTTTAATAAATTAGGTATACAGCCCAATTAGAATTAAGGCGATAAAATTTAAATCGTTACGGCTGCAATGCACTTTAAAATGGCTACAATTTGAAAACATAGTTTACTATGTAAACATTAGGATTGATTTATGTAATATTTGTTGTAAGATATTTTCTTCTCGGTTATCGATATATGGTCACATATTTTTCTTTTCCTTTTTTTAATGGGTTTAATTAGAAAATTGCGAAGCAATGGGGTTGTAGTTCGCATCGGAAAGCAACCTTATTTTTTTTTTTCATTTGAATAACTAGCATGTCTAAACATCTTATAACATGGGTACTGGCTATAGAAGATACAGTTAGCCCTTATTAACTTTTGTTGCTGGACAACTGGTGGTTAAAAACATGTAAATACCTTTATAACATTTTTTTTCTAAATTCAAAATTTAAATTTTGAACACAATTAAACAAAAATAATTATCGATAATTTTTAGAAAACTTACAAAGACTTACTGGATATTTAGTATCATATAACCACAAACTTTATTACATCATCCATTAGCAAGAATGACTATGCATTTTATCATTTAACAAACACAAATTGATCGAGAACATTTGATTTGAAGAACCCAGGCTGACCCAAAAGGAAGCGTACCCATGTTTTATTAGATAAAAAATCCATTTCTAAACAGATATTTTTTCTGTTGCAGGAGGTGATAGGTGAAGCTATGGATGATCGTTTGCGACTTTAGTTGGCCCAAAAATGTGTTGGACAATTCAGCAGAAGACATTCTCCGTGGAACAATATTTTTCGACCTAATCATACCAGAGTGTACAGATTCAGTTTCGAAAATGTTTTCATTGTCGCAACTTACCATCAAAATCAACGATTGTTAGGTGGGGTACGAAGTTCAGAGAGTATGGCACTTTAGTGGGCTTATATTCTAAAGTCACAGGGGGAACTTCTTCAGGCAGGAAAAAGAGTGCAAGGACAGAAGAAAACATTGCTGCAGTGAGGAACTCAGTAGAACGCATCCCTAAGAAATCAGTGCGTAGACGCAGCCAAGAAATCGGAATGACAAGGGAGTCACTGCGACGTGTTCTTACGTCTGATCTGCACCTATACGCATACAAGATTCAAGTAAAGCAGCAACTAACTGATGCTGACAAGGAAAAGCGAGTAACAATGTGTGATGTGCTTGAAAATGTCGGAAACTTTCTTGAAAAGGTCTCGTTCTCAGATGAAGCCCATTTTTTGCTTTCCGGGCACGTCAATAGCAAAAACAATGTTTTTTAGGGTTCGGAGGTTCCAGACGAAGTGCTTCAGAGGCCCCTTCATTCCGTTAAATGTACTGCCTGGGTGGCCATGAGTAGCACGGGATCATCGGGCCTTATTGGTTCGAAGATTATGACGGCCCATATTAGACAGTCAACAAGGAGCGCTACATGGCTGTTCTGAACAAGGACTGAGCGTCGCTGGGACGCCGGAGAAGGGTTCTGATAGCTTCACAATGGTTTCAGCAGGACGGGGCCATACCTCATACCGCCAACGAAACCCTTGCTTGGTTGAGGCAGCGGTTCGAAGAGGGACTCATAAGCAGAAAATGCGATGTGTAATGGGCCCAGATCTTAACCCCCCAGATTTTTTCTGTGGGGTTCCCTCAAAGATAATGTATACAAGGAAAATCCACAAACAATTAAGGAACTGAAAACTGCCATCACAGCAAAAATAAGAGCCATCCCGAAAGAGGAGTGTGTAAAAGTGATTGACAACTTTTCCAGACGAGTACAGGTTTGCTTGCAACGAAATGGTTGACATTTGGAACACATCTTGGGAAAGCCATAAGTTTATTAAAAATTGGCAGAAATAGCTGAAACTCTGGTGAATGGTCTTCCATAAACTGAATAATGTGTGTTTGTAATTTAAAATAAATAGCTGTTTAATCAAAGTCACAATTGAAATTTTAATGGGTACGCATCTTTTTGGGTCACCCTGAAGGGTGCATTCCGTTAAATAGATAGTTTGCATCACCTCGGGTACAACTCGTTTTGTTTTTCATACAGCAAAATATATTCTCCATGAATTCTGTGCTCAATAGACAATTCAGAATCGGATGCTATGGGAATCATAAGGACGGCAGCCAAGATTATAAATAATTACATTATTGACATGTTCAGAATATTAGCCGTCTTATATTGATTTTGAATAGCATGCTATGCCTGAATATGTTCCGAAAACATCATTGGTCTTTCTCAAGAAGACATTTGCACACAAAACAATTATTTCAAACTTGCATCAATATGTCAAACGATAATGCAGGCTGTTACACACAGAATCCCCTTGCACCTTTGCAGTTTGGTTTAGAAGTCGAAATGCATGACAAATTTGGAGCAAGCTTCTTAATTGTCACTCTTAATAAGCGTGGCTTTTTTATAACTTAGTCGGAAGTCCAGAAATTCTAGTAGTCTAGAAGTACTGGTCTATATCATAGCGCTGAAACTCTATCCTGTTGAAACGGAATTTGACCAGTTGCTAGCTGATAATGTATATCATTATTGCCTTTTTAGCATCTTTTACCACCGGAAAAGTTAAAGAAATGCAGTTCCACGGATTCAGTTCTTTTAACAATATAGAATAAGTTTTGGAATTAGTTAATATGAACTGCCTAGATTCACAACACGTCACCAAAAAGAGCTTAAGAAACTTGTCGATTCCACTGCTACTTTTGGCATCCTTAACCCGCACGGTCAGGACTAGTCACAACTAGATATGGAAAAGCATGACAGTTTTCCATCTATTAAGGACGCAACTTACCGACGCCGAGCAAGGCCCTCTGATGGTGTTAATGTTACACTTTACAAAAAAGTATGCTTTTCTTGTTAATCAACCATACCAACAATTTTTCAACTTGCCAGGAAAGACTTTGGAGGAAGCTAGTTGTCAATTAGTCTGCGTATAAACACGTCGACGTATTGAGTGTAGAGTGCTTTAGAATTGGCAAGACTGGAAATACCATTTTGATAGCAGATTAGACTGACATATTGGCCCTATGTTATCATGAAATTAGTGTTGATAATAACAACATCTTCACGCCACACGCACAAGTTAGTGCAGAAATTGTAAAAGTCTGGAACATCAGAAAATTAGGAAATCCTTGTGAGAGGCGGTTTGTTCCAACATTCTCTTCATCCATACCCTAATTGGTTGTGATTCTGTATCCAGACTCCATGGGATTAGAAATGCAGCTTCCTCCCGAAAAGTGATGAGCAAAAGAAAGTTCCTCAAACTGGCAAACGTGTTTGGCAAAGATAGGAGTGCAAAGGAGGTTATCTAATCTAGAAGGAATGGTAATGATGACGCAACCATCAATCATCTCCGACTGAGGCGATTTTAGAAAAGGGTCGCAAATATCTCAAAGTTCGTTGACGGCAAATACTTAATACAAACAGGGTTAGCTAGTAAATTCCACAGCCTTCGAGTTTAGGAATATTAAAGTAGAAACCTGCTAAAATCCGACAATTTGGGATGGCAACTTTCAGATGGTAAATTACACCCAATCTATACTTACTTGTCAGCTGTAAATTTGTTGACAATAATTAGTGTAGCTGTAGTTTAGGGTGGTACAGTTGCAGGAAACATGGTATTCATTGTTCAAAATTGTGTGGTAATTAAAAAGGCTCCCAATACACCAACTCACCGCATTTTCTTCTTGGTGGTGATGATGGTGCTGATGATGATAATGATGGTGATGGTCGTGATGATGATGATGATGATGATGATAGTATGATTAGAAGAGGACTGATGTTATATATTTGTTGTTGACTGTTCGTATTAGTGAGAGGCAGATATATCTTTGAGTGTACATATTGTGATATAGACAAGGCATACATATAAAGAGGGTCAGAGTACATGTAATACGTATTGAGAGGGGATTGGATGTATAGATAGATGAGATGATAAAGACATTGACATTTGTACAGATTGAGAGTTCTGGGAGTGTTTATATACACTTTATCTTTCTTAACACATATATTTTTGAGATGAGGATTTTCAGTCTTTTATCATAATGAAGGAGCAGTCATTATTTATAATAGCTGAGGGGAAGGCGCATTCTTAAGATGATAGAGACACATTCTTAGATAAGTTTGTACACAAGTTCTTATAAATACAGATGAGTGGAACACAAGTCTTATAATACAAATTCACAATGCTTTGTTGTTGAATGACATTACACGAAGACGACAATTACAAAAATATCATGATGCTCGTTTATTCCATTCAACCGGTCAATGGCTTCGTATCAAGGAATTCAACGTTTCTACATTATTTCAACCTCTATTTTCGCTTCCAAGGCGGATGTCGGTTCTGTCCGATTCTGTCCAGCCTCTGACTTCTCTTTTCTCCCCCGACTGATTGACTGACCTAAAGCTCTAACTATATTGAGAATTCATGACATCGTTGCATGACCAAACAACGTGCATATCGATCCCGTGGCCTGACATGTGTCTGTGTTCTTTACATGTTTACAAATACCGATTTCTCTAACATAATTTTCGATTGACCCACTTTACAAATATGTTTAACATTTTCTATTTTTCGGATGTAGATAACCTCAATTTAAATTTCATTTAATTAACAGAAACAAAATTGGATCATCACATTCCTTTTTCAGTCACATTACTAACAACGCATTCCTTTTCAATAAAATTCTATATTATTTATTTTAAATAATGATCGGAATACTCAATTCCAAACGTAGCTTGCCAGGTTCGAACTCACGGCCGTCCAATCTCATATTTACTCACAAAAACAGGCGACTGTTCCTTAACAATGATGATTATGATGATGATAATGATGATGATGATGATGATGATGATGATGATGGTATCTTTGGCTTGTTCTTTGCAAACATTTTTCTTTAATCCATTCATAAACTTGATCTGTGGTGGTTTCTAAAGCCTTGCCCTAGAATTCGAATAACTGTCGCTTCCTTTGTTGTAAATCGTACTTATGTTGTACCTGTTCTATAAAATAACATGAATTAATGTGAGAATTGTTGTCAAGAAAAAAGGCTATCTAATCTTTTTTGTATCTTTTATAGTCATATTTGTACAAGAAATAATACAACGCATTAAATCAATGGAACGGGCTAGTAATTAGCTTGTTTAAGTTTATTATCTCTTCTTCTCTTCTTCTATTCTATCTTCTATCTATCTATCTTCTATTCTATATAAATAAAATGAACTCATTTTTCCCGTCTGATTTTGACATTAATAGGATTAAAAATCAAGATATTTCATGCAAATATAATATGCACAAACGGCAGAACAATATCTGAGGTGTGTTACAGGCTTATTATTTCTCAAATTCCTCGATAATCTTAGATTTCTATACTTTTTCTGCTAAGAAGTCACGGCCAAAATCGGTTAAGATCAATGGAAGTGGTAAAATATTTTCTCTCTAATAAATTCCTCCTCCCCCTGCCACCACTTAACACCGTTTGGGGATCGTTCACAAGGAACAGTTGAGAAGAGAACACCGGTTTGGCTTCGTAGTTCTTCCATGTGAAGTTATTTAAAATCACTAAACTAAGCTGCAGTGCTCTGTGGCGTAGTGGTTAGCGTGCTGGACAATTCACATTATATTTTCACGTTCGCGCCGATCTACAGTAGTCGTTTTTTTTTTTTTCCTAAACAACTGGAATGGACTTTTCTTGGTGGCCGAACTGTTAACGTTGCCTTTTTTTTCACACTTTATTTTCCTACTTTTACTCATGACTCCAGGTTTGAGCCTTCCTACTTACCTACCATAACATTTTTTAAAACTCCCCCCCGTCCCGGAAACAAACACTCGGGCAACGCCGGGTACCACCGCTAGTCGTTAATATTAATTAAGTTAGAATATCAATATATTCATAAGCTAGTCTTATTAGTAATTAAAGACAGAATGTAAAATTAAGGAACTAAAAAATAAAGCCTTACATATCCAATTATATTAGTCGTATGTATATATATATATAAACATATCCTTATATCTATATATATATATATATATATACATATGCATATATATCTTCGTACATGTACACACATAATATACATACGCATACATACACATGTATGAATACATCTATAACATCATTATCTGTCTCATAACCTATTGTTCTAACTTCCTACCGGATTATAACTAGATTTGACTTATACACGTGTATCTTTCTCATAATGCACACATCTAGTTAAGAATATAGCTTCCTATAATTAACAAATTAAAACAGAAAGAATATGTCAGGCTAGCTTGGGATTGGCCTTGTATAGGTGTTGTGCATTTTTTTTTTCTTTTTCTCATTTAATATACTTTTTTTATCAAGAAAATACGTTTATGTTTTCCAGTAATTATCAGGACCAATGCACACTTCTCAGGAAATAAATTTATGTCTCAAAATCTTACTCTTGTTAAGTAAGATATTAAAAATAGCGTCTGTTCATCCCTTTCGTAGGCTTAATTTTTATAAACTTCTTTTAATCTGAAAGAGAAGTTATTCATGCCCAATATGCAAATTAAACCCGTTGTCAG
Organism: Euprymna scolopes; assembly: GCF_053919585.1. Taxonomy (NCBI): domain Eukaryota; kingdom Metazoa; phylum Mollusca; class Cephalopoda; order Sepiida; family Sepiolidae; genus Euprymna; species Euprymna scolopes. The sequence goes on from NW_027633918.1 coordinate 22,984, forward strand.
CAGTTTATTTGAGATTCACCCATATTTTGCCTTGAATATATCGATAACATGCTCACAATATATTATCTCAAATACAGGATTTTTGTTTTTAAATCAGACATAGTCATTGTGATTTTTCAAAAAATAAATGAATAAAGTTGGGACATATCCTGAAGAAACATGGTAGAAAATCTCACACTGAAAAGACACTACCAAGAAAATATATGACGGCTCCAAAAATATCACAGGCTTACACTTCATTTTCTTGTACAATACGTATTTTCAACTTTTATTTAGGACTCTTTCCTAGAATCAGACAATATTCTGCATAAACGATGGATGGCAAAGATGTAAGCAGAGCTTCGCGCAATTGAAATACGAAAACTCTATACATCTTAATTGGAATTCATTATTGAGATGATTATTAATTTTAATAATTTATTTATTGCGGACTATTATCCTCATCTTTCTTTGTTGTTGTGTCACGACGTTCCGGACAATTATTCTTCTGGCCTTCGCCAAGTGGGAACCGCGACGGGATAAGAACTCTGGATCTCCTAACTGCATACTCAACAATTACTGCCATAAATAGTTGTTGTTGTCCCACCACCTTTTTGCCAAGTTATCCTCTGGGCGGCTTTGGATAGGATTGAAACCGCTATCTTCAGATAATTCTCATCTGGAACCGTAGAGATTCAACATCTCAATCGACTGCGGCACTCGGCCAAAACTTGGTGAGGCGACAACAACCATGAATGGCAGTAATTGATAAAAATTTAGTTTGGAGATCGGGAATGCCTATCCCGTCGCGGTTACCAGCTTTCGAAGGCCTAAGGAATAGTTGCCTGAAATGTTGTGAAACAACAACTAAGAAAGATGAGCATAATATTCCGCAATAAATAAACGAAAACTCTAATCGGGAGTATCTGGATTTTCATAAGAATTGACTTTAACACATGTGAAACCTCATAGTATGTACAGAAGAAACATGAAAGGTTTCGTCTCATGTAAAGAGATTTCAGTCTCTGGAAATAATTCGTTGCATGTGTATAATGAATAGATTACTAACAAGAGCAATTATTTTACGGGAGAATAAAGAACCAAGAAAATATTATCATTAAAGATATTAATCATCGTCATAGTTGGTATCAACATCACCATCATTATCATCGGCATTAACAGCATTTGCACTATCATTGTTATGATCCTCCTCATAATCATCATAGTTATAATAAGGTCATAATCATCATCATTATTATCATTATTCTTAATATCATGGTCATTATCATCGTCATCATCATCATCATCATCATAATAATAATAATAATTATTATTATTATCATCACCATGGTTCTCGTCACTATCCTTATCGCGACCATTATCATTATACTCAGCATCATAACTGTTATCATTATCATTATACTCAGCATCATAATTGTTATCATAATCATTATACTCAGCATCATAATTGTAATCAGTATTGCTATACTCAGCATCATTATTGTAATCATCACCGTTATACTACGCATCATTATTGTATTCATAATAATCCGAATACATGAATCCTTATCAGATATGTTTTTACGCTCAGCGTTTATAAAAATTAAAGAAGTGATTCGTCATTTGATGAACTAATCTTCTTATTCTTGGCAATCCACGCCAATATAAATCGTCACAGTTCGAATCGAATTAAATATAAATTGGGGAAAATATAACAAAAGGTTAAATAACGAATGGAAG
>NW_027633919.1:0-20000 GCF_053919585.1 Euprymna scolopes
TAGATTAACCAATCAGAGAAGCTCTGTGTTCATTGATTTTTATTTACACTAATATTGAACAGATTTTTCTCATTATCAAGTTTTTGTTTTTCACTTTGATCAGTTTTTCACAAAAAGATTTTCTTGAAATAATTAAAAACTGTATTTGCAAATTTTCATTTTAAATATATATATATTAGTCACTTTAAGAAATTAGTATATGGTTTTGGATTGTAAATTTTTTAAACTACAAAGCATTTTGAATTTCTTGCGTGACGACTGATAATTTGGATTCAGACTATGGTTCTCATCTTGAGTGTTATTTTGACAATATTTCCACCGATGTAACCTCCAACCTTCTTCGGTCCTGGATATGACCTTAAACTATATCCGATGGTGAGGCCCCAGCTTGCGAGCTTTGGGGAGTGTGGAGCCACCTTTTAATTGCCATTGATCCCAGGTCCACTTTGACCCGGAGTGGTAGTACCTGTTAGGGTCCCAACTATGGGTTAAATAGAAACCGACTTGTAAAAAACAAATATATTCTATTAAAAAATTTTTCTTCAAAATCACTGGATTTGGCATTAAATAATCTGAAAAGGGTTGATATGCCGTAAACAACCAACCAACCTTCTTCAGGTGTTTCTTGTTGAACTCTTGGATCTGCATGGAATTTCAAATGGACATCTTTATTTAATTCACTGGTGTAACAAGTGCATCTTACCTCCATGTATTAAATCTTCTAATATATAAATGGCTGTATGTCTGTCTGTCTACATAGTTTCATATGAATTAAATGATTACATTGTTTGCATTAGTTTTCCTGATATCTTTCTAGTTAGTTGAAGACATTGGGTACTAAGATTAGTTTGTTGCGGCCGATTGTTGGTGACAATCGACTCTACAATTATTAAGGGACACAGGTGTACCATAATGTGCGGCAACGTCACGTAGACTGCAGTAGATGCAGTGAAATAGAGAGAGGAGCAGTAGGAGGTAGCAGGACTGGTGACATCATGCAGAAGTAGCAGGGCAGTAAGTCGGAGAGAGTGGAATGGGAAAGACATGACAACACAAACAGCAGAGAGCAGACGATGGAAAATTTCTGCGAGCGGGTGACAGCTCTGTGAAAATTTATGAAAAGCCTGAACAGGAAATAAGTGTCTCTCTTAAACAAAAAAAAAAAAAAAAAGTGAGTTCAAAGTATTTCTTTTATTTGTTTGGCACTTCGATGGGGTCGACAGATGAGAGGAAGAAAGAAATGAGAATGTCTTCTATAACGGTGCACGAGCAAGAAAAGGGTAAATGACAGACCAAAACACAATTGAACGATAAAAATACCGTCCAGGTTTATTTACTAGTATTGGGACGCTTAATCGGGAATCGTAAAAATCGGAATGTTTGGGGGTATCGGAATTGGAAACATTGGTGCCTATTTTCCGATGCCAAATCGATTTTTTGATTTTGTTTCAAGTAAAAACTTCCATTGCTGGTAATATTGATAAATTACTAAACATTCATTGATTATAAAATACAAGTAAACCTAAAATCGATAGATCATCCTCCACAAATGTACTTTGATGTTTAGAAAAATATCTGCACATTTAACATGTTTTTTTTTTTTTTTTTTTTTTTTTTTTTTTATGAAAATCAGGGAAAATAACAATCTTATAGTTAAATAATTAGATTTATAAAGAATCAGAATCGGTAATTGTATTGGAATCAGGAAAAATATTGGAATCGTCCCATCACTATTGTTTACCTTTCGGTAAATAAAAGAAAGTTGTAAGTTTTGTGTTAAAGCCGACATACTGCTTGTGTTTAAACTGCAGCAGCTTTACTGTGATCGCTGGAAACAATTTCGCAAAATATATAGTTTTGTGGAGAGAAAAGGGGCGTTTTATTGTATGTAGTAGTAGTAGTAGTAGTAGTAGTAGTTAAGAAAACTTTCTGTATTGGGATAGCCGGCGGTTGGCAGGAAAGTCGACCACTCCCAGAGGCGGTTGCCGCTCCGAGACCAACTGGCTGGATTGCCGTGGGCATTGTCTTTATATGTGACAATGCACACGCGTAGTTGTAGAAGTATATCAGTTTTTGGTTTAAAGGAAAAATGTCGCCATCGTTGTGTTTTTATTTTGTGACTGTATCTTAAGTGACAAAACCGTATCTTAAGTGACGCAACCACATCTTAAGTGACGTAATGTTTAATCTCCGAAATCCACATCTTTCTGCTTACAGTCAAACTTGACGCTTGTGGATATATTTATGCCAAGTGTGTCGCCCATAGCATTTTTATAATTTTGCTATTATCCATTTTTAAGCTGTTGATCGGGGAGAAATAATGTATACTGTCCTCTTCCAATCGTGGGTGCGATGATGATGATGACGACGACGACCCTCTTCCAATCGTGGGTGCTATACCAGCTGCTCGTTCTATGCCAATAACTTTTTGTCAATATGTTACGTGTCGCAATAGTTGTGTGCACTAAACTAAAAGGTCTAAGATGACATTGTTGTATCATTAAAGCTGTTTGATTAATAACTAATTACGCATAAAGGCGGCATATTATTTTCTAGTTCCAGCAAGTAACCTGTGCTGTTAAAAGGAAAGGGTAATATTAATAGTTGATTAAACAAAGAAATGGTTTTTCTTGTTGAAACCGTGACAAATTCAATAACGCAAATAAAACTACTTAATCAATTTACAGACACGTACCTGTGACAGAAAGAAAATATCATACACCAAAAATCAGGTAAATTGATCAAGTAGTTTTGTTTTTAAATGAGAAAGCCAAATTTTATGGCTTAACAACGAGCGACGATCTTGCGACGCCATGTTGAAAATAGACTGAAGGAACAAGGGAGATAATTGCAAATAATTCAAACTTTTGTGAGATTTTAGAAAGCCATTCTTAACATGGGTAGTGGAGGGAGGCATTAGGAAAACTGAAATCCACTCTTTTTTTTTTTTTTTTTTTTTTTTGTTTTTTTTTTTACTCATGTTCACCCCTTTAAACAAAGCATATCACCACTTGGATGTAAGGGGCTACGATTTTCTGGGATAACTCTGGTTGCCCTCCTAGGAAGCAATATAGGGATATAATTGCCTGCCAAATGTTCATCTGTTGGTTTGTTCATATTTTTTCTCAATAAGTACTCCTTGTATTTTTAAAAATTTTTGTACAAACATTAGTCATGGTGAAAGTAAATTTTTCACTTGCATGCTCAGTTTGTTAAACCAAGAAAACCATAAAATACGATTTTTTTTTTTTTTTTTTTTTTTTTTTTTTTTTTAGTTAGCGTGTTAACTGCCGGGTTAATTTAAATACTTTTGGTCTTGTCAATCACTGTTAATCTTTCCAGTGTGTCAAGGACAGTTTACAATTAAACTTGCAAACAAATGCGAAGTTCATTTAGTGCTTATTTAGAATTACACTTAATTAAAAAAAAAAAAAAAAAAAAAAACCCTTTTATACTGTACGTACTCATCAGGTTAGGAAAATAGGTACTTGTACAGTTTAGTCAAGACATTAAAAAATGAAAATATCAAAAAAAAAGTTTAAATTGTATGTGCATTATGGGACGAAGTCCTCTGAAAAAAAATTTCACTTAATTTCATCAAGTAGTTGTTTTTTCGCTGTAAAAAAAAAAAAAAAAAAAAAACTTGATACCGAGCAAAATGTTCGATTTTTAGGAAGAAAAGCTGGTATTAGAGATGGGGAGGGGTGTCAGCGCTTTAACTGGAGTTATCTCCCTTTGTCATTTCTAAAATTCAAACAAATTTTGTTTTGTCTATTTTTTTGTTTTGTCTTTTTTGTTGTCTGTTTGACACCATCTTATATTACAAAATCTATTTTGATATTCCCCTCCACCTCACCCTTTCCCAGATAATTAGGCCAGAATCTTTTAAAATAACATTTTTAGCCAGTAGTATTGTATGGTTTAGACCTCTATACCGTTATTTTTTAGCCATTCTGAGAAATTGTCGCATGGCCTTCTGGACAGTGTAGGATCAGGTGAATTGTTTCAGTCGCAACGTAAAGCCCTGTATTACTGTTTACATTTTGCAAAGGTCTATGTGTTCACATTAAAAGTTTCTAGACATAATGAAAATAAAACTTTGGTTTGGAATAAACTTGACTTACCCGACGTTGCCCAAGACACATCTAGGTTTAATTTTATATTTTTGTTTGATTGCACATTAAATTTTAGGTAGACAACTCCTAGTGTGTCCTTCAATTTAAAACTAGCTATCCTCCTTTCTTATTTATATTTCCAAGTGATTATTTTACAATTTTTTATAGTCGCAGTCGTCAAACTAAATCTTAAAAACAAATGATAAATTATTTTATTGCCAATAACATGGTACAGCAATTACAAATTTAAAACTGCTAATCAATAGCAAAATTTGTTTTCTCAGTTTAAATTCTATTTGGGTCAGAGTTTGAAAGATAATTCTCTTATATGCGGGAAGACTCATAATTTGGATTTTTCGGACTATTGTTCTCATCTTGAGTGTGATTTTCACAAAGTTTCATTCTATGTAACCTCCGACCTTTTTAAGGTGTATCTTGTTGAACTCGGAGAATGTTTCTGTCAAACTTGGAAATTTGGACGGAATTTCTAACGGAACCCTTTATTTAATTCACAGGGTTATTTATTTATTTATTTATTTTTTTACACAGTGATCACCACTTATCAAGGCCCGGAAGCCACTCAGGGATAAGGGTTATTGCAAGTACATTACGTTAGTGTGGAGATTTGATGAAGTGTTTACTTAAGGGGGCGGGCGGTTCATTAGGAATTTGTTAACATTGGACTTGAAGACATCCAAGTTGTAGTCCGGTGGGAAGCAGGCAGACGGAACAGTTCCACAGGCGTGCAGTTCTAAGAAAGAAGCTTTGTTCATGGAATCCACGTTTTGATTTAGGCACAGATAAAGAGTGGGAGAAATTTTTCACAGTGGATTCGGCTAGACGGGTGTTTTTCATGAAAGATTGGCGAGGGGGGGACCAGAGATTGGAGTTCAGACGAGCACCTGCCATGGAAATAACGATAAAACAAGGATAGGCTCGCAACGTCTCTTCTGTGGGAGAGAGGTTGCAAGGTAGAGAAAAGGGCATCCCCCACTAAGCCACGAAGTTGTAGTCCGGTGGGAAGCATGCTCTCATTTCGTCAGCCATGACTGGGTAGAGACACTAAGTAATTCGCAATTGTATTTTTTCGGTCGTCCACACCGAGAATTGAACCTTCAGGAGAACATCACTTTTACAATTGTTTTTTTTTTTTTTTTTTCAAGTACTCTAACTGCGCCATGGGTCCTTGCGGATAATTCTTGTACGAAATTTGGGAGACGTAAACATATTTTATTTCTTGTTCTAAATATAACTATTTATTTTTTATTACTAATTATTATAACTGTATATATTACTAAATATTTCTCGAGATGAGGATAGTAGTCCGGAGCATCCAAATAATACAAATAACCAAACCTCATCTCAAAAATTCATAAACGTGAGAAAACATTTCAAATAAATACCCCTGACTAATGCAACAAGTGGCAAAATCCCACCCCATCACTAGAGGTTTCTAGATGCTGGAAAGCCTTCTACTCTAATAACTTCCCCCACAAACTTCTAAACTTATGAATTTCCTTTCTGTCTCCTGTTTCTATGCATAAATTTAAATGTAATGTGAACAAACATCTCGCTGCTCAACTGCCTACATAGTGCCTATGTAGATGTTGTTCCGAATCATAGCCCCTTATGTCCAAGTAGCAAATATGACTTGTTTGTATGTGGAAAAAAAAAACATCGGTAGAATATTGATATTATTTCAAAGTTTTCCTTCTTTTAAACCATCAAGCTATCGTATTATCTTCATCCCATAGCTGGAGAAATTACAGGCGGAACCATACTTTTTCCGAAGGGTATTAGTCCAGGTGATGTCATTGTCTTGATTCTAATGTGTAGATTACCACTGCACCGGTATTTCCATAGGTGTGGTTGAGAGAGAGGCATGTTGTAACTATGATTTCTGCCTGTAATTCATTTATTCATTCCGTGCATTCAGGATCAATCAATCTGGTTTCGGTTGAACGACTCTGCAATTTCAATCATTATTTGATCCAAAAGATATCAGTTAAAATGGTGGACATGAAACAACTGGTTCAATGAATATTTGTCTTGCATCCTCTCCCTTCATCCTCTTCTTGTTCTGTTATTGTGATGGCGTTTAAATATTGACTTTTTTAATTTATTTTGTTGTTGGTGGTGGTGGGGGGGGTGCAATGATACATTTTTATCTGTTCGTTAGTGTGTTGTCATGCTTAAAATTTAAGGCGATTTTTTTTTTTTTTTTGTCATGCTTAAGTCGTAAAATAAAAAAAGACGTTTTTATCTGTTTTGCTTGAAAAATCATTTTTATTGGGGCGTTATCCTAAAAAACAAAACAAAAAAAAAACGCTTAATGATGTCTGCCATATCTAAAGTTGTAAAGGGATGTTGAAAAGTGTCCATATTTAAAAAGTATTGTCCGTCTGGGATGTTTTAAGTTTTTTTTTGTATAGTTTATGCATGCATGCCACTCTTTGATTGATGCATGCACCAGGCACTCTATAATTTATGTGTGCATCGGGTGCACTATAGTTTATGCTTGCATCGGGTGCACTATAGTTTATGCTTGCATCAGGCGCCCTAAAATTTATGCTTGTATCGGGCGCCCTAAAATTTATGCGTGCATCGGGCGCCCTAAAATTTATGCGTGCATCGGGCGCCCTAAAATTTATGCGTGCATCGAGCGCCCTAAAATTTATGCTTGCATCGGGCGCCCTAAAATTTATGCGTGCATCGGGCGCCCTAAAATTTATGCTTGCATCGGGCGCCCTAAAATTTATGCTTGCATCGGGCGCCCTAAAATTTATGCGTGCATCGGGCGCCCTAAAATTTATGCTTGCATCGGGCGCCCTAAAATTTATGCTTGCATCGGGCGCCCTAAAATTTATGCTTGCATCGGGCGCCCTAAAATTTATGCGTGCATCGGGCGCCCTAAAATTTATGCGTGCATCGGGCGCCCTAAAATTTATGCGTGCATCGGGCGCCCTAAAATTTATGCGTGCATCGGGCGCCCTAAAATTTATGCGTGCATCGGGCGCCCTAAAATTTATGCTTGCATCAAGCGCCCTAAAATTTATGCTTGCATCGGGCGCCCTAAAATTTATGCTTGCATCGGGCGCCCTAAAATTTATGCGTGCATCGGGCGCCCTAAAATTTATGCTTGCGTCGGGCGCCCTAAAATTTATGCTTGCGTCGGGCGCCCTAAAATTTATGCTTGCGTCGGGCGCCCTAAAATTTATGCTTGCGTCGGGCGCCCTAAAATTTATGCTTGCGTCGGGCGCCCTAAAATTTATGCTTGCGTCGGGCGCCCTAAAATTTATGCTTGCGTCGGGCGCCCTAAAATTTATGCTTGCATCGGCGCCCTAAAATTTATGCGTGCATCGGGCGCCCTAAAATTTATGCTTGCATCGGGCGCCCTAAAATTTATGCTTGCATCGGGCGCCCTAAAATTTATGCTTGCATCGGGCGCCCTAAAATTTATGCTTGCGTCGGGCGCCCTAAAATTTATGCTTGCGTCGGTCGCCCTAAAATTTATGCTTGCGTCGGGCGCCCTAAAATTTATGCTTGCGTCGGTCGCCCTAAAATTTATGCTTGCGTCGGGCGCCCTAAAATTTATGCTTGCCTCGGGCGCCCTAAAATTTATGCTTGCCTCGGGCGCCCTAAAATTTATGCTTGCCTAGGGCGCCCTAAAATTTATGCTTGCCTCGGGCGCCCTAAAATTTATGCTTGCCTCGGGCGCCCTAAAATTTATGCTTGCCTCGGGCGCCCTAAAATTTATGCTTGCCTCGGGCGCCCTAAAATTTATGCTTGCCTCGGGCGCCCTAAAATTTATGCTTGCCTCGGGCGCTCTCTATAATAGACTCCTGCACCGGGCATTTTTTGTTTAGGTCTGTAATATTTAATTTTAATAGAACATTTTTAATATGCATTCTACCATTTATGATCGGCTTTTTTTTTTTTTTTTTTTTTTTTTTTTTTTTTTTTTTTTTTTTCAACCATCTTGCTTTGATGTAGCTTGTTCAATGTCGTTGGACGCATGGATTAGGTGGCTGCATTAAAATAAACATTCATTTTTATCGTTTTTGTTTCCTTCGGGCAAGATTCATAAAAAAATTATGGTTTCAGCAATCCTGCAAGAAAAGGTTAAATTCACCGTTTTATGAATAAATAAATAAAATAAATAAAACAAAGGAAATAAAATTGTAAAAAAAAAAAAAAAAAAAAAAAAATCTAACTTGTTGTAAAAGATTTTTATTTTTGTCTCGGTTCTGCTTGAAATAGATTAAAAGCGAGAAAAGATGTTCTATAATTAACCTCCTTGCGCTAATCAATAGATGCTTTCAATGGCAGAAAGCTTGTTAGAGAAAGAAAAAATCCCATATTAAAATCAGCTCCCGTTAATGGGATATCCTACACGCTGGGAATTTCCACTGCAACTCGTCTGTTGACAGTCGTGTGGCTTTCTTTGTCAGCTGCCTTCGATGCAATTTAATCAATACAAAGCGGCTGAGAACGGCAGACGGTTTTGCTTTCACTGCAGGATTTTCTAAATTTAATGTATTTTCCATGTCTACAAAACATGCAACTTCAACTGATCATTTCAGTGTACGATCTTAACAAAAGAACTTTCAACGCGTTTTCTATTAATAGCACAATGGATAAAGGCGTTGATTAACTATCAGTTTTAAGTGAACGTCTTCTAGATTTTTTGTAGTGGTATTAACACAAGGAGGGAGGAGTGAACCAGCTTCCTCCTAAGGTAGAAGTTTCGTGGGAAATCAATTTACAAGCGTATCATAGTCATTTAACACTAACTCTGGCAAGAATGCATGTCTTTGAGAGATGGAAGATAATTTTGAAATGCCATTTTGTCACTAAATGTGCAGGTTGAATATGTTCCCAGTTACATGTGTATGCCACTCTGAGTTTTTTTTTTTTTTATACCTTCTATGTATGAAACCTGATATATCCAAATGGTCTTCCATGTGGCCCTGACCAGGCTTAATGTTCCTTAACTGGAGTGATTTTGAAAATTGAATTTTTTTTTTCTTTGTACCATCTCTTACATATAAAACACTAGCATGAATACCTGGCATTGCCCGGGTGGATATGAAGTTCAGTTTGGAGATGGCTGCTCTATTAAGGATAATGAGGTAGATCCAAACCCTATGTTAAACTTCTTTTAAAAAATCGGAAATCAAATTAAAAAAAAAAAAAAGGGAACATGATATAAAAAGTGTTAAAAAAAAAAAAATAAATAAATAAAAATAAAAAAATCGAAAGAAAAAAAATAAATTTTTATAGGTAGGTAGGTAGGATCGAACCCGGAACGTTGAGGCGAAAAATTAATAAGTTACCTGTTCGCCCACGAAAGGAAAGTAGCTGAAAACAATTTCAATTTAACGTTTATAAATGGCAGGTGCGCGCCGAATCCAATTAGGCCAAAGGAAATGAAATATCGCATTTAATTTTAACTGTGGGATAGTTTTTTTTTTTTTTTTTTTTTTTTACCCAACTTTGTCTGGTTTTGTTTCCCCAACATGTTGGGGAAAACCAGCTCCCCCTTTATTAGGGGAGTGTCCAAATGAAAGCAATTGTTTTATATGATGGTGAAAACCGACAGTGACCAAACGTCCATCGCTTTTTGGACCTTCCGGCCCATAGGCCGAGAACAGCTCATTAGTTTCACATCAGTTTTGCTTTTATACGAAAATGCCTTCTCAACACGTGAGAAGCCAAAGTAGCAATAATCTTGTAAAAGTCGCTGTAAATTAATCTAGACACAACACGCGTTCGCAAATCGTAGATATTATCTAGTGAGTATATAAACACTTCAAAGCGATAGTACCCCCCCCCCCCGGGCATACAATAACTATCGCGTGCGTTTTGCCTTTTTGATATATAGACTAGCAGCAGTCCAATGCAGCTAAAGAAGGTTTTTAGCAGACACACAAACACACAAGCACAAACTGACGTTTGAGATTTATATTTATAGACTAGCGGGGGTGCCTGGCATTGCCCGCGTTTTTGTAAAAGAAGGGGAAAAAAGTTTTGGTAGGAAGGTAGTCTTGAATCTGAAGCCTTGATGCGAAGATGGAAAAAAACCTAGCATCTTACCCGCTCGACTACGATAGGAGAGGAATGAAAGCCGTCTTAATTTAACGATTAAAAAGTTAAATAAAGACAGGTGCAGAAATTTAATGAGGCCAAACATCATGGAAAGAATGAAATCATGCACTTTTGCTGTAAGGCAAATTTTTTTTTGGTTTTGTTTCACCGACTTTGGGTGCGCGGTAGTTTCTTTGGTTGGGGAGAAAAACCAGCTCCCCATAAAATGGAGAGTTAGCAATTGTCTGATATAAGGGGTTTCCTCTGGATTGATCATAGCTCATTGCTTTTCTGGACGAGTGCCAGCGAGTTTGTTTAAGATACAAATACAGTTTCACTTTTATACTTAAAAGCCAAAAATCATGTGTAGACCAAGAAATATCACGAAAATAACGTGCAAAAGTCGTTCAAATAAAAGATGGACGCAACCTCCTTATTATAACTTAGACAGTATATAAAAAGTTTTAAGAATAAGTGAGCACCCTGAGCCCCCCCCCCCCCGAAAAAAGCCTTTGCCGGACATACACAAAAAATGCACACACTAACACATATTTTGCCTTTTCTATATATCGATAGAAGGTATACCCAAATGGTCTTCCCATGTATTACTGACCAGGCTCAATGTTTCTTAACTGCAGCGATTTGTAAAATTAAATTCTATAAACAATAGTCATGGTCATAAAAAAAAAAAAAATTCCTCTTCATATTCTAAAATATCTTTTTCTTATTTTAAAATCGGTTTTCCTAACCTTCAGGTGTGGCAAACATTTTTGCTTTTAAATTAATTTTAAAAATGTTTAATAATGGCAAGCAATCTACGAAAGATTAATGCAAGCAACAGTAAACGTAGTCACTAGTTTTGTCTTCTCTGTGCCAGCCTCTCGAACCAAAGGTTCTCAAGTCCTTTGCCACCCTTACTCAAGGCACGCCTCCATGCTGGTTTATCTTCGGCTAGCTCACATTCACATCGATGCCAAGAGCGATCAGATCCCGTTTGGCCACGTCTTTAAAGCGCAGCACCGGGCGACCGCGGCTTCTTGATCCATTTGCCAGTTCACTGTAGAGGATATCCTTAGGGAGACGGCCATCGGGCATTCTGCACAGGTGCCCAAGCCAGCGTGATCGCCGTATCTTGAGTGTTTGGAACAAGGAGCGGCTGCCAGCACATCTTAACACCTCTTCGTTGGTGATTCTATCCCACCAATTGATGCCCATGATGTGTCGCAAGCATTGGAGATGGTAGACGTTCAGTCTTTTCTCGTGATGAGCATACGTGGTCCAAGTCTCTGCGCCATACAGTAGGGTACTCAGAACACAGCATTCGTAGATGCGGCATTTTGTGTGAGAAGTGAGGTATTTATTGAACCATGCTCTTTCACGTAGTTGGTTGAAAGTAGACACTGCTCTACCTATGCGCGTTTGTAGCTCCTGTTCAATGGATACTCCCTTGTTGATGTGGATCCAAGATACGCAAAGTTCTCGACAGTCTCTAGTTCGTAGCCATTGATGATTGGTGATGCGTCACCCTGGTGGATCACAACTGTCTTCTTCACAATGATTACCAGTGCGAACTCCGCACAAGCAGCGCTCAATTTGTCAAGCAGCCGCTGGAGTCCATTTGCGGAGTGCGAGACCAATGAAGCATCGTCTACAAACAGCAGCTCAAGTATTAGGACTACTAAAAATTAAAAATTAATTTAAACTGTTCAATATACAGTTATTAACAAGATGTTTAGCGTTAGCTGACTTAAACGTATAATTCATAATATTAAAAGAAAAAAATAAATTGCAGTAGTGAGCTTTGGAAGAGTGTCGTTCAAAGAAATACAATCGCCAATTGCATTATTTCTAGTCACCACTTCCAAAAATCACTTGCAAATGCGACCGTTTCATTTGCAATGTAGAGCCCTGATATATATATATATATATATATATATATGGAAAAATGGCGTAATGTAAGCAAACTATAAGGTATTTACAGCTTCTCTTCCAATTTTCGGATTTTTTAATCATGTCCAAACGCATTTTTATTTCCTTTTGATTTATTGATTATTGCTATTTCTTCTGATGAGTTAAGGGCAAAATAGATTCACTGATTGATATAAGTAAGTGAATGATTTTGTGCTACGAAACAGATACTATCAAGAATTGTGAATGTCAACTGAATTAAAGGAATAAATTGTAAGATGGTCAACATCATGAAATTTGGAATGTGTACTTTTCCATTTATTCATTATATGCTCTGTAATTACATTAAGCTTCTTAAATAAGGATTGGTATATATCAAAAGGGAAATATAAGTGAATAAAGAATATTTCCACAGAAATATATTGAGTAAAAAACTATTCATAATTATGAATTAAAAATCAGTTTCAAAAGGAAAAACAAACAAAATCTAGTGTACGATCGTTTCGGAAACGGTGTTCATTTTATTGACAATAATTTGACAAAAGTTTTGTCCTTTAAAAACAGTCTCCTCATCAGCAAAATTGGGGGGGGGGGATAAAGACACCAAATCAAAACTAACATTTTTGTGGTGAGTAAGGCAGATATTCCCTATTTTGTTCCATTTTAAAATCTGTTTTAAGTTCAGTCAATCTATCTTTTGGCATGCTGTTATATCTTTTCTCCGAATAATTGAAATAATTACTTAGAGTTTATATTTTTTTTAAACGCTGTTCTAATGTACTGTTAATAATGGGCACTGTTTTCTTTTAATACAGTAGACCGCAGGTTTTTACATCAGAGTTTCCTTCTCCTAGTCTTTACAAAGACTGAGGGTGCATCTCCCCAGTGAATTAATGCACCCCCAGACAGCAACCTTGAAATTTCTATGGCTCGGCGTGGTGCATACAACGCTTAGCCTTCCCAAATGATCACCCATCTGATACTTGCCAGGCTCAACGTTGCTTAACTTTGGTGATCTAGCAAGAACCGGTGTCTCAACGTGAATGTGCTTATTATGTGTGTATATATATATATATGAGAGAGAGTAAAACGATTCATAATTTTAATTAACAATTATGAATCGTTTTACTCAATATTAATATAGCTCTAGGATACCTATGCCTATTGAGCTTATTATACATCTACAGTACAGTGGGCACTGTTTTCTTCTAATAGTATTAATACATTTACTAATACATTAAAATAAACTCTGCTCTTTAAACTCCAAGTCTAATTCCCTCTATAAAATATATATATATAACGGAAGAAAAAGGCAAGATTCGTAGTAAATTATTTACTTTTTTAGTGTAAAAAAAATTTGGCTGTTTTACAAAGAAAGAAATGATGTTAAACTTGCCGAAGGAAGAAGAAACAGAGGAAAGTAAAAAAAGAAACGCTGGTAAACTTGGCAAAAAAAGAGAAAAAAACGGAGAGAGAAGAAATAAATTCGAAAAATGGAAAGATCGGGAAAACAAAATACAGAAAAGAAACATAAAAAACCCAAATAGAAAACAATAAAAAAAATCAAACAAAACGATGTTATAAATGGTGTAGAACGCAAAATAAAACGGAATTAAAGTAATATAATTTTTATTTAATGTAAAGTTTTTTGTTTTGTTTTTATTTTGAACCAATGTAAAAGTAAGCGTGGTTCATTTCACCTAAATTGCAGTCCAGTTTTTATAGAAACCTAACCTGGTGTTCGTCCATAATTGTCTCCTGTGAATGGTCACGGACGGTGTAAGTGGGTGGCGGTGGAAGTATTAATTTATTAGAGAGAGAAGACTTTACTACTTCCATTAATCGTAACCGGTTTTGGCAGTGAACTCTCACCAGATAAAATATAGGAAGCTACAATCAGCGAGGTAGTGGATAGGTAATATGCCTATAGCACACCTCAGATAGCGCGATGCAGTGTGTGTACAGTACATCTGCATAAAATCTCTTGATTTTCAATCCTATTAAAGTCAAACTTGGAAAGGAAAAATGAGTTCATTTTATATATATATATATATATATTATATATATATAATCAATTTACATCTAGATGCAAATATACTTTTTTTTAATTTTTTTTTTTTTATGGTGCACATATATCCATTTGAAACTATAAAAACTGCAAATTTGGTCATTAAATGGCAAAACTATGCAAATTGTGTTTGGTATGCATGCTTTGTAAGAGGCTGTCTCTATTTCTTTGTACAATATTTGTTTATGTCAATGGCCATTTTTACCTAGCTTTTGTTGCTGCTGTTTTTTTTGTTTTTTTTTACATGGGGATCACCTCTTATCAAGACCCGAAGGCCACTCAGGGATAAGGGTTATTACGTGTACAGTAATCAATGAGATAGTATTGTAGTAATCATTAGTATTGGGGGTTTTAATAGTGTCTTACTTAAGGGGGCGGTTTGTCAGGAGTTTGTTTATGTTGGACTTAAAGACGTCCAAGTTGTAGTCAGGTGGGAAACAGGCAAGCGGTAGAGAGTTAGGATAGTACTTGAAGATAATCTCCCCTCCCATGTTAATGCATGTATAGCTAATACAAAGAAAATTATTTGTGAAATTTTATGAGATTAAGTAACTATGATGAATATATATATGCATTTTTATTGGCAAAAAATAAAAAATGAAAATCATGTTTTTAAACAAAAAATAATTGATTTTAAATTAATACCAAATACCGTTTATATTTACAATTTTTTGCAGATTTTAAAAGTTTTAAAGAAATATTTGTTATATTTTTATAGCATGTTAATTTTTTAATTTATATTTATTTATATCTAAAAGAAAAAAAAAGTAGAATTATTTCCCCTGAGCATGTAACGAAATTAATTAATCTTTGAGCGTTTGGATTTAAAATCTAAACAAAACAACCACTTTACAATTTACAGCCGAGAGAGAGGATTTATTTCTCCACTGATGATGGGTTATTACTCGAAAGAACCTTTGGAATAAGTACCATCCATAGTTGAAAAAGAAAAAAATTCATGTAGATAAATAAATAAATAAATAAATATAAATAAAAAGAAATATGATTAAAAAAAAAATTATTGAATTATTTATTTATTTATCTGCTCATAACGATTGTATATTCCTGCATTGTAAGCCTTCAAACATACTTTTTATTCTTTAACAATGCTTCAAGCAAACCGCGCCATACTTCTTATGGTAAATTTTTGTTTTAATTTATAGGTCCTGGATATGACCTTAAACTATATCCAATGGTGAGGCCCCAGCTTGCAGGCTTTGGGGAGTGTGGAGCCACCCTTTAATTGCCATTGCTCCCAGGTCCACTCTCATCTGGAGTGGTATCTGTTAGGGTTCCAACTATGGGTTAAATAGAAACCGACTTGAAAACAACAAATATATTCTATTAAAAAAGTTTTATTCAAAATCACTGGATTTGGTAATAAATAACCTGAAAAGGGTTGATATGCCGTAAAACAAAAACGACCAACTTTAATTTATAAAATATGTATCCAGGTTAAAAAAAAAATCCTTTGGACTTGCGTAAATTCCTAACTCTGGAATCGACATCATAAAAGACTACCGCCTTAGTAATATGTACTCTACCTATTCCTCCTTTTTTTTTCAACCACTCATGTTTTTGTTTGCATATGAACGGACAAACTCACAAAACGCTATAACATTTTAAAAATGTACCTCCATAATGTTTTGTATTCAGTAACATCTTTTTCTTTTTTTTTCTATTTTTTTTAATTTATTTTTTTTATTTTTTTGTAGTCCCTTATTTGTAACCTGGAAGATTGGCAGGGACCGACGCCTTCGTGGCTGTATTGGAACATTTTCTGCTATGAACCTTCATAGTGGTCTCAGGGAATATGCAGTAACTAGGTAAGAAAAACAAAATATTTCATCTTTTTATTGCTAAAGAATGTCATAAACAATTTGTATATTGGTTATCCTACCCTTAATTAAAAGCAATTTAAGAATGGAAAAAAAACTTCTGTAAAAATGTTTGTTAATAATGACATGTATGTACTGCGTTGGGACATAGAAATCTCAAAGTTGGTATCTGGAGGTGCGTTTAATTGGAGAGATGCACTCTCAGTCTTTAAGATATGCATCTAGGAGAAGAAAAACTGATGTAAAAACCTGAGGTCTACTGTCTGCTCTGTCTTGTGGCAGCCATTGTACAGACTAAGATTAGCAGTTGTACCAAAAAGCGTGGTTGGTTCTGCACAAAGCCTTCACCACTATAAACAAATCATCTGTGTAGATTTCTGAACAGTTTTAGTTGTTGTGGCGGTATCTCATACGTTGAAATTGATGGGAGTATCATCATTTACTCTAGCAGTGATACAAGGAGGGGAGGGCTTAATACATAAGTTAGGTATATGGAGATGCAAAACCTCATAGTGTAGTATCTGTTCTGTCCTCAAGAGTAGTAGAAATACTCCTAAACTGTTCATTGATACAAGTACCAAGTGATGAAAGATTGTTTCAGCAATCTATCCCACTATCAGAGCACATTAAAAACTGACCTTGTGCCTATCACCTCTCTCCCTTTTGAAATAAAGTATTTTGTGCTTTTAAAACAGCGTTCACACCTAATTCAGTTCTATTATCCGTTTAGATTTTGTGACATTTTTTGTGTATATGTGACATTTTTGTGACTAGAAAGATGGAAAACTTTAAAACAATAACCATAACAAGCTTATCGTAGTTAGTTTTTATAAAATTAGACATCCATAAATCAGGTATGAACTCTGACTAACTCAAGTGTTTTAACCCTACATAAAAATTTTACTGGAAAAAAAAACATACATATACTTAATTTGGAGAGTTTAACACATACCTGACAAAGGGAAGACATCCCGAAATATAGCATCACGGATACACAACCTGACTACCTGACACAAGTAAGAATATCCTACATGTAAAATATTGTATATAAAAAAGCACATACATATGTGTTTGTATGTGTGCGTTTTTATTTCAACCTCAGGGAAGGGGATGCTTAAATCATTACAAATAGTTTCCTGCCGATCTCTTCAGACAATTTAATTGAGTTGAATTGTCTGAAGAGATTGGCAGGATAATATTATTGTCCTGTTGATTGAAACAGTTTGTAATGATTTAAGCAAAAAAGAAAAACCCGAGGTTGAAATAACATATTTAGCTCTACTAAAGTATTGAGCACTTTTCCCTGTGTTGTACCAAATATACCTCCTAATATATATATATATATATATATACACACACACACCCATGAATTGGATCAATAAGTGAAACTGCATAGCTGATTCCACGATTATATCTCAAGTTGCATCGGTTTGAGTCTATCCATGACACCTTTGCGTTGTTCTGCCTTCTATAAATTTAAATTTCTTTTTATATATACACAATAAACAATGTTTCAAGCGAACTACTTCAACTTATCATATAATCTTAATTCTTTAGTAGGGTGGATTTTTGTTTTTTTGTGTATATCTGAGCACTGATGATGGCCGTTACTAAGAAAAAAATAAAACACATGGTGAACGTATATCTTAGTACGGGCCTAAACAATCATTTGCTTTTATAATCAATAAGAGAAATTTTTTTACGAACATAACAAGTTCTTGTTCCCTGTGAAGCAATGGTTAATTGAGCTATTTAAAGGAACATTATGTTCAGAATTTATATTTGAATAGAAAATTTTATTTAAAATATACATATATATACTAGCAAGCTGCACGGTATTGTCTGGTAGTAAAATGCACTTAAAGATATTTTAATATATGTTGATTACAGATTTATTATTTGAGAGCAAATTCTCTATTGGTTATTACATTGTACCCAATAAATAGTATTGATTTCAAAAGTTAAAAAACAAAACAAAAAATGACTTGGGTGCCATCAGCTAGAATCAAAACTAAAACATAACTCTCCAGCATTATTCGTTTCTATTGGTTTTAATGATTTTTAACTGATAAAGGGCGACCATAAAGGGAGGTAATGAGTTTCTCATTAATTGATGTCTGCAATGCTTTTTTTTTTTTTCTTTTCTTTTTTTTTTTGTGATACTGGACATATGGACAAGTAAATTAATATTTAGATAAATGTAAGAATCATACTACAGATGCTAAAAAACAAAAATGGAGTTCAGGGCTGGAAGTAAGTTTCCAGAATTATACACCACCACCCCTTTTTTTTTTTTTTAATGGACAGCATTTGGATGAGTGTGACTCATGGTAGCTAAAATGTCAAGTCACCAAAGCAACATGTCCATTAATATCTTAGTTTTGATCCAAAGTGTCACAGTATAGTGTTCAATCATGTAATTGGTATCATTTAATTATGAAGAAGATTCTTATTAGAAGATGAAACTATTGATTTCTACGTTTTGTTTTCTAATTTCCAATTTAATTGAATCGTCTTTTATTTTGCATGTAAATCATCAACTTGAATATGTGAGTGGGAAAGGGGGGGGGGGCGGCATCTGTTTCTTTCAGTTTGCAGACGCCAATTGCACTTTTTTTCTTTTTAAATATGCAAGATTGAATGCGAGAGCATTGTTAAAATTTAATTAACTCTAAAACATTGTGAGAATTTGTAAATTAATGAGATGTTTTACAAATTATAAACCAACCGTGCATACAGCCTTCAGTGACCTCTGCCTAAGGTCAAATCATATTCAGTTAATCAGACTTATATTATTCGCAAACATTAATTTCAATTTAATTTGTATTTGGGTTAGGAATATTTAAAAAAAAAAACAAAAAAAAAATATGTATACAGCAAATTAAGATGGTTACTCATTGCAACATATCCCCAACAAACCCACTTAACAACAAAATCACACCCCCTTCACTGAGGTCCCTAAATTCCAGAATAGTTTCTTCTCTCAAAAAAGTACACTTTGGAATTCTCTTCCTGCTACCTGCTTGTATTGATATGCAGAAGTTTAAATGTAATGTAAACAAATATCTTGTTTATCTTTCCTAGGCATGGTCCTAAATAGTAGCCTCTTACATCCAAGTGGCGATATGGCTTGTTAGGTGTGAATGTGCGTTAAAAAAAAAAAAAAAAAAAGTGAAGATTTGATAGTCTAATTCTCGTCCCAGTTCATGACGGTGCTGAGTTATTGTTTCTTTTCAGTATTGACTTTAAATATAATAAGAATATCCGTTTATAGCAAAGAAGAAAAAAAAATCCTCTCTGCTGCAAACTCTTCTCTCAAGCTGTCTTTGCTGGTTCAGTCACGCGCTTCAGCATCCAAATCATCCACAAAGCCATTGAACCAATCTCTCATCAGAGACGGAAAAGATGGTTGATGCGGAGGCAAGCTGAAAACCTGACTCAGAACAGTGAAATGTGATATTAAACGGATCAGTGACCTTCACCTCTATGAGGTTCACCGCTGAAACTGTGATTGGTTAATACTTGAATCTGCTACTGCTGTGGATTGTCACGCCTAGTTAACATTCATTTGAGATGTAGTAAATTCTCAAGATGAAGCTGGTCAAACCGTTCCAGGGTGAATGCAGAAATAAGTACAGGTACATCGACATCGATGCTATTAAAATTAGATCTTGCTTGCTTGCTACGGTGCATGAAGATAGATATACAAGAAAAAAATAAATATATATGCATATATATATATATATATATATATATATATATATATAACAGTGGTGGAAAGACCTAAAAACTCAACATTTCGTTTAGTGTGGGCTTTTTCAAGAGTAAAAATGTAAAATCCTCACCGAAGAAAACATTAATATAGAGGAAATAAAGGAAAGGATTTTTTAATATTTCTCCGCACTTATGTAAAATAATTATCCATGGAAATAATTTAGATACTGGTTAATTTACTTTTTTTTTTTCTAAGCACATATTGTATAT
>NW_027633920.1:0-2500 GCF_053919585.1 Euprymna scolopes
ACATATATATGCATATATATACATATATATACATATACGTACATATATATACATATACATACATATATATATGCATATACATACATATATATATACATATACATGCATATATATATATACATATGCATACATATATATATACATATACATGCATATATATATATACATACATATATATATACATATACATACATATATATATATACATATACATACATATATATATACATACATACATATATATATATACATATACATACATATATATATACATACATATATATATACATACATACATATATATATATATATATATATATATATATATAGAGAGAGAGAGAGAGAGAGAGAGAGAGAGAGGGGGGGGGGGTTAGATAGTTAGATAGATAGATAAATTACATGGTCCCGACTCAGGGTCGTTATTTAATGTGGATAAAAGGAACAAAAATAAAAATTGTCTCAGTCGTGAAGGATTTCTCCTCCACTGACACAGAACAAGAAATTGAAGTGCTGTATCTGAAGAACAGGTACTACACTTTGATGTTGTCCCGGAAAAAGCTAGTGTCATATAGAGTGGCTGAAACAATTTGTATACCGAAACATGCGCATACACCTGCATCTATATATAATACTAACGAAGATACCCGCGCTTCACGTGGGACTTTGCTCAGGTCACCGCGTCGCGGGAACCCTTGCAGTAAGTTAATGTTGCAAGAGCAACTATTTCTTAAGGTGTTGAAAAAAAATTTAACTACCTCCTGAAGTGACTGAAATCCAAGTATGAACTTTAAAGCAAATAGATTATGTCAAAGTTGACATATTGTTACGCATAAAAATTGAAATAATTACAAAGAATCACAATGGGTGGCATTTGTTTAATTGATTAAGGGGATGGGGTTGGAGGAGGGTGATCTGATTCAAATAACAAAGAAGTTGGCCGGCGCCATGCTGGCGGCCCTCGAGATGATGACGAACCCCGACTTGGTGTGCGCCAATCCTTAGGTGGAGGAGTTTATGAAGAGCCGTTTTAAATATAACCTTAAGCTTTGACCTTAACCTTGAAAAATGGTGTGCAACATCCCTAGGTCGGAGACCATCATCATGCCAGGTTTGATCATGATCGGTCCAGTGTTGTGGGCTATAGGAGAGTATATATACATAGGCTATGACCTTTAGCTTTGATTTTAACCTTGAAAAATGGTGTGCACTACCCATAGATGGGGGACCATCATCATCCCAGGTTTGGTTATGATCGGTCTTATAGTGTTGGCTGTAGGGGAGGTGTACACACATGCATGCACACACGAATGCTACTACTTTATATATAAAGGTTTCAAGAGAAAAAAACAAACCTACAACAGATTACCTTCCGTACCTAAAATGGATTTTTTCTCAATAAATGCTTGTAGGCTGATGTCTACTTTAAGTCTAATTGTTATCTTCTTTTAAAGCGATGGTCTTATTTCTCTTCCTGATTAATATATGAAAATGTCGGTTCTACACCATGCAAAAAAAAATGACTTGCCTCCTCCCATTTAGCCCCAAAGTCCCCAAGGCCTTAACATATTTAAATTTGAGTTTAGCACCATGCAAAACTGCTAAATAGACATACATAGAAAATTTTGGACAAATATGGTAAAAAAGTCCAAAATTGGAATGTTTTTATTAGCCCTAAAAGAGTCCCTGGGGCACACCCAAGAGTTATCGCGAAGTATAGGCAGATTAAATTATATAGAAATCAGTTAGTTACAACTTTTCAGAAAGTTTTATAAAAATCCAAGTCATCAAATTTTTTTTAATAAGCACAAAATTGTCAATTTTGTTTTCCAGAAAATCCTTCCTGTTACTTTTTTATTCATACCATGTTTAATGTTTGTGCAGAATTTTAAAACATTCCAAAGCGTAGTTATTGAGAAAAGTGTAGACAGGCGAACGGACAAACGGACGAACGGAGAAGGGTGAATTTACAGGTCCATCCTCCTTTTGTTGGGGGTCCAAAAAATTTTTAGTATACTCAAATTTTTATCTAAAAATAAACACTACCAGTATGAAAAGTGATATATTTTTCATATATGTTTACTGTGCTAATATTACAAGAAAGATTCACCTTTTTTGTAATGTAAGGAAAACATTAGATAGACCGAGATTCGCACCTTGTAAGCAAGGTTCAGAAATAAATTCAGAAATGGGATTTAGCATTGTTCAGTTCACATAAAATAGTTTAGATATGTTGTAGTAAAAGGAATTTTGATTGTTCAATTCTTTTTATGAAAACTGAATTAAAATAAGGTCAGCTAGAAAATAACGAACAATAGCAAATAAAAAAAATACATTGTAGTTTACTCAAAATTTAAGCTCAAAATAAAAACTGCCAGTGTGCAAAGTGATATAATTTTGATATATGTTTAATGTGCTAATCTATCAAATTATCAGAAGATGCGGTTATCCAACGATTCAATGAGGCTGTGTTACACAAAGGGCCCGGTCTAAGCCGGGTTGA
>NW_027633920.1:7500-24473 GCF_053919585.1 Euprymna scolopes
ACACACACACACACACACACGCACCAGGTGGTTTGGAGATGTGTGTAAGGAGGGGGATAAAGTAAAGAATAAGCGAAGTAATAACCCTGGTTAAATATTTAAAAAAAACGATGTTAAAGTTCTGTAAAAAAATCGGCAAAACTAAAAAGAAAAAAAAACAGCGAACAAACTTAAAACTTCTTTTAAAAGGAAATCGGAAAAACAAAAAGCTAAAATCAGGGGGGAAAAATGAACGTGTTTTGAAAAACAAAAGCAAAAAACACAGCGAAAAGCGGAAAGAAAGGCATAAATAACTCTTCGATTCGCTTAAGTCCAATGGTGCGTTTCACCCAGTAGAAAATGAACGTTAAAATTCCATTCCTGATTTTTTAATCAACTACAAAACGAAATAAAGCGAAAGAAAAAATGGCATAAATAACCCTTCGAATCTGTCCATGATGCGTTTCACCCAGTAAAAAGCATAGAACAAAAAAGGAACGTTAAAATTCCTTTCCAGTTTTTTTAAGCAACTACGAAGTAAAAAAAAAACCGAAACTGGTGTTTCTTCGTACTGTCCCTGTGAACGATCCCGCAACAATGTAAGTGGTGGCGGGGAAATGAAGAATTTATTAGAGAGAAAAAATTTTACAAGTTCCATTGATCCTAACCGATTTTGACAGTGAACTCTCAGCAGAAAAAATATAGGAATTTACGATAATCGAGGAAGTGTAGAGGTAATAGACCTATAACACACAAAATCAGAGGGGAAAAATGAGTTCAATGTATATATATATATATATATATATATATATATATATATATATATATATATATATTGAGAGAAACGGGTTGTTTCTTTTCCGTGCCGTCGTCAACATTAGCATCCAAAGAATACGCTCAAAAATCATAGGCACCACATCTTGAAAATGGAGATGAGCGGGTTAGAGTTGTATGGAATGCAATAAGCTATGGTTTGTGCATTTTTTAATCATAATATATGATATTTTTCGAAAAATTAATATTGTTTCTTTAAATCATTTTTTTTTTTTTGCCTATTTTTATTTTTTCAGTAATTTAAACTATTTTCGAAAATATCTTTGGTACCTGCATTTACATAGTTTAGATATAAGAGATAAGGACCGTTTCCATGAATGATAGCAAAGGTGCAGATAGAAAATTTATTGGCAAAATATGGAAAATTTATTGATATATTACTTAGATCATTCGGACTACTGTTCCCACCTTGGGGGTTATTTTCATGTTTCGACCGATGTAACGTCCGGCCTTCCTCATGTGTATCTTGTCGAACTCAGGAAAATTTCTCTCGAACTCGGGAATCTTCACAGAATTCTGAATAAAACAGTTTATTTAATCCACGGAAGGAGCATGTTATTATTCCGTCAAGAGGAGAATAGTAGTCAAAAAGATTCGAATAATACGAATTATCAATCCACATCTATAAAAATTTCAGAAACATAAAAATATATTTGTTTACAAATTAAATTCTCAAAGGCGGCAGATGCATAAAGTACTTACTGTCTTCGTTTTCATCAGAGTCAGCCTCGTATCCATCACCGATTTTGTCTTTTTTCTTCCTGTCTTTATTCCACCTGAGTTTTAAAAATGCGTTTATAAATAGATGTTAGTGTTAGATAGATAGATAGCACAGAGAGCAGTATGATCTGCAAAGATGTGTTTGGTTGACAATAATCACGTGTTACCAACGAGAAGTGAAGAAATTTTAAACGGTCAGTTTAATAGAATCAATATTTTTTTTATATTGCCTATTTTAATTACTCTATTATTCTTGTAAATGATTTTTCTCTGAGTAACTATATTTAATGGACCTGAGGAAATCTCGTCAGCATCAGACAAAGCCAAACTCTTCGCCAAGAACGTTGCAGCTAATTCCACTCCATCAGCCCCCACCCCCGTATTTCCTCCTGTATCAGAAAACACGCTATGTGACATACAAATATATGTGCGTGATGTTGCCAAGCTAATCAAAAACCTTCATTCCAGTAAAGCAACTGGCCCCGACGGCATTCCTATTATAGTGCTGAAAAAGCTTCAACCAGAACTAGCTTCCATACTTACATAGCTGTTTAAGCGTTGTCTTAAGAATCGCTTCCCAGTCCTCTGGAAAATCTCATCGTTGTGTCCGATATTTAAGAATTAAGGTGATCGCTCATCTCCATCTCAGTACAGACCTATAAGTCTCCTGTGCTTATGAGTAAGTTACTTGAATATGCTTTAAATATAGAAGTAGTCAACCACCCCGGCAAAAATAATCTTCTTAATGACATGCAATATGGTTTCCGTTCTGCTAGATCTACACCAGATGTGCTTACGGTTATTTCTCATAGGATTAGTGAAACTCTCGACGGCAGCTTCCTCTCTAGGACAATTGCTCTTGACATATCTAAGGCCTTTGATAGGGTATGGGATAACGGTCTACTTCACAAGATCTCCAGCTACGGTATAACTGGAAATGTCTTTTCAATTAATACATCATTTCTCTCTGATAGGTTCATAAGAGTAGTGGTTGATGGGCAGAAATCAGAAGCTCATAGTATTAATGCTGGAGTCTCTCAGAGGTCCATCGTGGGTCCAACTCTCTTCCTGATCTATATTAATGATCTTCCAAATCACATCCTTAGATCATTCGTATACATTTTTGCTGCCGACACTACCATCTATGGCAACACATCAAAGGCCGTAAACTACTAAGTTCCCTCTGATCTTGAGCATGTGGTACAATGGGAAAAAGTGGCTGGTTAATTTTAATGCATCTAAAACCAAGCTTCTATCTTTGGATCATTAACGCTATGATTCCCATCTGGCTTCAATTGAAATGAATGGCTCTCGTCTTGGGGCGGCCCCATGTTTTGACAAGCTTCTGGGCTTGACATTTACTCCTGATCTAAAATGGAGTGCGTACAACAAATCCATTGCCAAGGTCGCTGGAAAAATGGTGGGATCCTTCTATCGATCCAGTAGATATCTACCTGCTGATGCAATACTCTACCTATATAAGAGCCAGGTACATCCAGGATGGAGTATTGCTGTCACATCTGGGCAGGAGATGCTAGAAATACCTTATCCTGCCTTGACATAGTCCAGAATAGACTTCATAGCCTAGTGGGGGATGCTCTTTTCTCTTCCCTGCAACCTCTTTCTCGCAGAAGAGACGTTGTGAGCCTGTCTCTGTTTTAGCGTTATTTTCATGGCAAGCGCTCGTCTGAGCTCCAATGTATCGCCCCCCCCTCGCCAAACACTCACGAGAAACACTCGTTTGGCTGTAGACACTATCAATAATTTTCCCTACTCTTTATCTGTGCCTAAACCTAAACGTACATGAACAAAGCTTATTTCTAAGAACTGCGTACCTGTGGAACTCTCTTCCGTTTACCTGCTTTCCAGCTGACTACAATATGATCCTCTTCAAGTCCAATGTAAACAAGTTCTTGATGAGCCTTAAGTAATCCAATTTACCAAATTTACACTTCTAACGATTACTATGATATTGTCCTTTTGACCACTGTATACTCTTTTAGCCTTATCCTCGAGTGGCCTCTGGGCCTTGATAAGAGGTGATTCCTTTGTAAAAAAAAAGTAACACTGGATGCTACCAATGTAGTGGCTGATGTATTCGTTACGTATGGTATAGATAGCATGAGATCCTATTTTATAACTTTTGTGATTGGTTAAGCAGAATATATTGTTTTCAGATTGTTTATCTATAATATGAATCTCACCTGTCTGTTTAAATGTATGTATGTATGTATGTATGTATGTATGTATGTATGTATGTATGCCTAAAATTTTCGACAGAAGCCACGGATTTTCACGAAATCGATATCATAAGACCGTTTTTTTTTCTTTTCTTTTTTTTCAACTCTTTTTCCTCTGGC
Source organism: Euprymna scolopes (assembly GCF_053919585.1). Lineage (NCBI taxonomy): Eukaryota > Metazoa > Mollusca > Cephalopoda > Sepiida > Sepiolidae > Euprymna > Euprymna scolopes. The sequence goes on from NW_027633920.1 coordinate 11,394, forward strand.
GGTTACGGGTTCGAGCCTGCTTAGTACTCCTTTTTTTTTTCATTCGTAATTTTCCTTTTTTTTATTTATTTTTGCTCAACACACATCTCCAAACACCCGGGCAACGCCGGGCACCAGGTTAGTAAAATATAAAACTTCCAAACAAATGAATGTACTAACTATTCATCTAACACTCCATAAAATAAATTTATAAGCGAGAGATATGAAGCAAAAGAATTCGAGTGGAAGTGCTTTTCTCTTTTGCTGCCCTGGACGACAAAGGAAATGAAAAACAGATACAAGGGTCATCAGAACTTATGAGGCAATCAAAACTGCCGATAATGGTAATCGTGGGGATTGAATGTCTTCATCTTTAAAATATTCTACACCGTCCATGGTCATCAATTTATTTATGCAATTCAGTTACAACAAAAATGGAAACCAAAATCGGTTACGTGGTCAACACATGGAGCGCGTAGATACACGACCACAACGAAATGTTCAACGTCATCCAAATGGTCGGTTTGTACCTACAAAAGCTATTTTTGAAATGATATAATAAACTATCAGAAGTACTCGTCAACGCCAGGATTCTGAAACACTTCTCTTCCTCACGTTAGTTAACATTTTTAAAAGTTTTTGGGGTTTTTTGAGGGGTTTTTTGTGTTGTTATTATTATTATTATTATTATTATTATTATTATTATTATTATTATTATTATTATTATTATTATTTATTTATTTATTTAATTTTTTTTTTATATCACAATAAAAAAATATAAATTGCATTATTCAGGTTTATGATGCTGATAGATATTGACTGGGAAAATAACCGGAACGTTTGAGCTAAAAAAGCAACAAAAAAAGCAAAAAAAAAAAAAAAATTGTCTATTGTAAGATTCGAACTATGATTTATTTTTATATTTTTATGTATTCATTTTTCTCACTAGCAGTAAAAAGTATGTTTTTTCGATTGACTAATATGAGAAAATATTACATTGTAAAAGGAACTCTAAAAATGGGGGAATATTTGTTTTTAATGTTATTTATACATACTTCTAGTTTTCAATAATGAGTTTTAAAAAGGGAACTTGAGACATCGACAAGACTATCGGATCGAAGGTATTTTCAGTCCAAAATACATGGCGGGGATATTCGAACTTATTTTCGAATTACCAATAATTCAAATACGAATGTTATAAAACTATTTTCTTTTTACAAGAATTTGAATTTCAAATGCAGTTTTGAAAGTAACACGAAGAATGAAAGAAATTTAGAGATATGATATGCGTGCGAGGTATAACGCCACTTCGAAATGCTCCATATCACAAAAAGCGTTGATCTGCCCGTAGAACTATTGAATTAGCATTGAAATTGTATAACAACAATTCGAAATACATATCAAAATTATATATATATATATATATATATATATATATATATATATATATATATATATATATATATATATATATCTTAGAGCGTTAGAGGAAAAGAGCGGGCTCAATTCTATGAGAGGAGACTTAGCTAGACATTATAAAGCTCAACAAGTATCTCTGGAGCTTGGTTCATTTATTCAATAAGGGAATACAATCGATTAGTTGCGGGATAGAAGGGACTCTTTATGCTAAGGCATTTCAAATCCTAATGCTTCTCATCAGACGAGTAGAGAAGATGCTAGGTTACATAGTGGGGATGCGGCGTCTAGCGTTGTTTGTTTTTTTTGTTGTTGTTTTTTGTTTTGTTTTGTTTTTTCATTTTAGTATCAACGGGTATATTTATTTAAGAAGAAAGTAAAAACTGAAAGGGAAGAAGAGAGAGAAAAATAAACGATTAGGAAACGCATGGAAGAAGAAAATAATGTCACAATTCCGACGAAGATAAAATGTCAACAAAATTCCAAAATAGGGCCGGATAAATGTCTTTTTTTTATACGCCGCATTCCCACTATGTTACGTAGCATCTTCTCTACTCTTCTGATGAGAAGCATTAGACTTGGAAATGCCTTGGCAGAAAGAGTCCCTTCTATCCCCCAACTAATCGATTGTATTCCCTTATTGAATAAATGAACGTATCTATATTCATCAATATATAGTTCTGTGACTTCATTTCCCATTCCTTTTATATATATATATATATATATATATATATATATATATGTGTGTGTGTGTGTGTGTGTGTGTGTGTGTGTGTGTGTGTGTGTGTGTGTGTGTGTGTGTGTGTGTGTGTGTGTATCAGGATTCTTTGAGGGGTTACAAAATTAAAATATTGCAATCATGAAGGGAAGACTTTTATTATTCATAATTAAAAGTAAAAATACGCAAAACGCGTTTAAAAAAGAGCAGGAAAAACAGGAACGAAAAATAAAGGAGGGAATCAGCTAATCGGTTTCACTCTCGCTTTATCAAGCTGTATGCGAAAAATTTAAAAAAGAATTTTTCTCACACACATTTTCTCTCTCTCTCTCTCTCTCTCTCTCTCTATATATATATATATATATATATATATATATATATATATATATATATATATATATATATATGTGTGTGTGTGTGTGTGTGTGTGTGTGTGTGTGTGTGTGTGTGTGTGACTACTTCACTTAATAACATAAATTAATATACGAAAATATAATTTATGCGTAAATTTTCAATATTTACTTAAACAGTGCTCAATACATAGGCAGAGCTAGGTAGTAAGTTATAAAAATATATATGGCAATTAAGCTACACAGATTATTCCGCGTTTCCTTCTCGTGAGAATTCGTCAGGAATTCATATATATATATATATATATATATATATATATATATATATATATATATTTTTTTTTTTTTTTTGAATAAGGGGGTAGTGACTAACGATGTGTATTTTTTAACATTATTTTATTATTCCGTGTCTTGGTTTTTCATTGAGAATTATGTTTAGATCATTGTAATAATGTTTTTAAATCATTGAAATCGTTTTTTACGCGTTTCAGACGTTCTGTGAAGCGTTCTCCACAGAAATTATTGTCAAATGTGTTGGAGATGTAAAAATAGTATTTTCGTAGTTCATTTGAAGTGTTTCCAAGGGGTGGAAGCGTGTAATTGTCTACTATTCATTGGAATACCCCTGCATAGATACATACCGATAAAATAGAATTATCACCCATCTACACTATACTTCTCCTGAGCCTTAAAACATATACTGCCTACATTTAAGACTATGATAGAGACCCTGTACACCTTTTTCCATTACACTCAATATAATACGCACCTCCTTTATCTTAGGATTCGATATAACTCCCTCCAACATCATCTATAATTTTATTGATTTATTTCGTTCCTGATGAATCCCACGCTAGACGTCGCATCCCCACTATGTTACCTAGCATCGTCTCTACTCTTCTGATGAGAAGCATTAGGCTTCGAAATGCCTTGGCATAAAATCCCCTCTATCCCCCAACTAAATGCTTGTATAGCCTTATTGAATAAATGAACGAATCTATATTTACCAATATATAGTTTGTGTGACTTCATTTCCTATTCCTATTGTTCTCTTATATAAGCTCCAATGATACTTGTTGAGCTTTATATTGTCCCGATAAGTCTCCTCTTATAGAATAGAACTTACTCTTTTCTTCTAACTCACTAAGCTATATATATATATATATATATATATATATATATATATATACATATATATATATATATATATATATATATATATATATATATATATATATATATTAAAATGAGAAAGGTCACCAACAATTGGATTGTATTTTTTAACATTATTTTATTATTCCGTCTATTGATTTTTCATTTAAAAAGATATCATATTTAGATCATTGTAATAATGTTTTTAAATCATTGAAATAGTTTTTTACGCGTTTCAGACGTTCTGTGAATATATATATATATATATATATATATATATATATATATATATATATATATATATATATATATATATATATATGAATTCGGACGATGCTACTCCGGCTATTTTTGTAGCGCCGTTACACTTCCTTCGAGTGCGTTAGCTTTTCCATCCCCCACTTTACGACCATGTACTGTATCTTTGTGAAGAGGAAATAAAGTAACTATAGACGAAGCAGTAAAAAAAGCGATTGTTTTTGCATCTATGTACACTGCAACTACGATCGACTACACATGAAAGCATGCGTAAAATTGCTTCAATTAAAATTACAACTTCAATTACAATTACAACTTCAATAAAAATTACAACTTCAATTACAATTATAACTTCAATTACAATTATAACTTCAATTACAATGAAAACTTCAATTACAATTACAACGTCAATTAAAATTACAACTTCAATTACAATTATAACTTCAATTACAATTAAAACTTCAATTAAAATTACAACTTCAATTACAATTAAAACTTCAATTAAAATTACAACTTCAATTACAATTACAACTTCAATTACAGTTACAACTTCAATTACAATTAAAACTTCAATTAAAATTACAACTTCAATTAAAATTACAACTTCAATTACAATTAAAACTTCAATTACAATTAAAACTTCAATTAAAATTACAACTTCAATTACAATTGAAATTGAAAGATACTGACTTGTCGTGTCCAATGCCGTGTTCCCTGGCGTCTGTCTTTTCTATTGGTTCCAGGATTTGTCTTTTGGATCCTTTCCCATAAGTTACCATGCTTTTCGCAATAGGTTTGCGATCTTGCTTGTCCGGCATAGGATTTTTACCTTCTTTCCTTTCTTTTTTCAACCTTGAAAACAACAACAACAACAACAAATGAAAAAATCAGAGTTTTAACGTCATAACTAAACTGTTCTTCTGTATATTAACAAAAATAAATAAATAAATACTTTAGGCATGGTAAGCACATTTTTAAATAGTGTGGTCATTCTGGTACGCATGGGCGAGTTTTGTTGCGTTATTTTGTATGTGTGAATTCTTCTTAGCTTATGTGCCTGCGTGTTATTAATCTTCTGTTTCGTCCCATTTTCAGCAGAGCGTAGAAGATCGCAGAACGTAATCGTCAATTCTGTTATTATAAAAATACATTATAGGTTCATACATGTCGCACAACGGAAATGAAAAACAGAAATATATAAAAATAATGTTTTTACATTTTTTTTTAAACATTCATTTTATAGAGTAAGTTACTACAGTAGCCGTTTACAAATGACGAGGAGAAATGTTACTTTTTTTTTCGAACAACTAACTCTAAAAATAGGCAAACTGCTTTCATATCACAATAAAATGTATTTTCCTTTAAGTAATGGATTTTTTCAATCATAATTTGCATTTAAATCACGTTTCTCCCAAAAATCGTTTTTTTGTAAAGTTTACATCAAGTGAATTGTCACATTTAAGGGTTCTTGCTTTGAAGGTGCATAAGCTTATCTATAATTTAATTAATCCGCACCCTTTCTTCATCTCTACAACCTCATTCTCACAGACGTGATGTTGCTAATCTCAGTCGTTTCTATAAATACTATTATGACATGTGTGCTTCAAAATTGTATAATATATTCCCTACATCCTTTGTTTCAGCTCATTATACTCGATTCTCTGTTTTGATGCCTCATTGTATTGCAACTTCTTATTCCAGTAGGTATTTTTTTCTAAAAAAACTAGAATCTGTCTTCCTATTAACCGTAAGTCTGCGTTTAGTGAATTTATTGAAAAAGTCGATTAAAATCGTTTATAAGCAATTAAGTATACCCTCTCCCTCATATTGAATTTGAATGATGGTTGGTCTGTTTATGTGAATGAGTAGGTCTTCTATGATGAGGATGCGCAGGTCTCAGTATGAGACTGCTGTAATTTTAGAAATATATTTCTAAACTCATTTTCGGGAGTATCATGTGCTACTAGATGTTGGTAGATGGAGCTGTTGGGGGGAGACAAAAACAAAACAATTCACACATCGGAGTGACTAGGAATAGTATTTATCGCCAGCTTACATGTCACCTGATTTTAATCGACTTTTTCCATAAATTCACTCAATGCAATTTTTTAATTCATTACTCCCCTGATGATGGCTCATGGAAGTCGAAAACATTCGTGGCTATGGCGAATTTCTTTTTACACTCAAAAAGGGCGTTCGAACATAGCCCGCCTAATGGAAAAGATGGAATTATCCCTACTGTTCAACGAAACAGGCGTAAGAAAAATAATGCTGTCAAAATACACTCATTTGAAACCGACGGTACGAATGACTTATCTCATCTAACAACTGTCTGTACAAAAAATACAAAATATAAATACGCTCTTATTTTTCGGATTTTCTTCTTAATTGAGCACTCTGATGGATTTCTTTTTCCAAACAACACTAATCATATATATATTGGTTAACAAGAAAAAGACCTGAAAAACTTCCAAGACCATATCTATATATACAAAAATGTAAATTTGGTTCGTTAAAAGTGAATAAAACCATATTTCTACGTTACCAATTTATTTGAAATTTTAAGACAACCCATCTTATATATATATATAAATTCGTATTCCTGTCGGTTTGTTTGTTTGTTTATTCACAATTTGATTAATATATACAAAAGGGCCATTACTTTAATGCTTCATTCAGTCCTATATATAGTAGATTCGTATAAAATAGACGATTGGGAGATGACGTCATTTGCATATTACATTAAGGAAAATCGATTTATGACATAGAGGTGTGTTTATAGTGAGAGAATCATTTAGAGTGTTATATTTAAGTTTATTATTTACATTTGATTTATATTGACAGCATATTTAATTTTATTTACTTTTACCAACATCGATTTTTTTATAAAACAGTTGAGTTATTTGTGTTTTGAGTTATTTCCCTTTCTTCTTTTTGTTTTTGTTTTCTTTTTCGGCGGATAATCAAACTAAAAATAATTCACACAAACTTTCAAGCATTATTTTGGGAATCAGTTCAAATAAAATAATTTCCGTGCTTTCGCAATTAACGTTTTGGTCCAGTGGATTTTTTATCTTCTCTTCTCTTCTATCTATCTTCTTCTATCTATCTTCTATCTTCTATTCTATCTATATAAATAAAATGAACTCATTTTTTCCTGTCTGATTTTGACATTAATAGGATTAAAAATCAAGATATTTCATGCAAATATAATATGCACAAACGGCAGAACAATATCTGAGGTGTGTTATAGGCTTATTATTTCTCAAATTCCTCGATAATCTTAGATTTCTATACTTTTTCTGCTGAGAAGTCACGGCCAAAATCGGTTAAGATCAATGGAAGTGGTAAAATATTTTCTCTCTAATAAATTCCTCCTCCCCCTGCCACCACTTAACACCGTTTGGGGATCGTTCACAAGGAACAGTTGAGAAGAGAACACCGGTTTGGCTTCGTAGTTCTTTCATGTGAAGTTATTTAAAATCACTAAACTAAGCTGCAGTGCTCTGTGGCGTAGTGGTTAGCGTGCTGAACAATTCACATTATATTTTCACGTTCGCGCCGACCTACCGTAGTCGTTTTTTTTTTTTTTTTTTTTTTTTCCCTAAACAACTGGAATGGACTTTTCTTGGTGGCCGAACTGTTAACGTTGCAGATGTTTTTTTTTTGTTTTTTTTTTTCACACTTTATTTTCCTACTTTTACTCATGACTCCGGGTTTGATCCTTCCTACTTACCTACCATAACATTTTTTAAAACTCCCCCCCCCCCGTCCCGGAAACGAACACTCGGGCGACGCCGGGTACCCCCGCTAGTTTTAAAATAAACAAACAATCCAATTCAACTACGATTCTTTATTTAAAACAAAATAAAACAAACTTTAATTTATGTTTTTTTAACATATTTTTTTCTTCACATTTTTTTGACATCGTAACTGCTATTTTTTTTCTGTTAATAAGTCATAACTCATCATTTTTATAGCATGAAAATGTGTGTTTCGGTTAACACAAATTCTATTTTTTGGTATTTTTGAAACTGAAGTATTTACAGTTTGTTTTCGTTGCAACAAACCGTAAACAAATCTTTCTAGACTGAGGGAGTATAAAAGAAATTCGTTTAAACTGGAATATAGTCATAAAATGGTGCTCAATATCCGGAGAATAGATTCTCTTCGTATCCCTTCTGCCGAAATATCTGGTGGAGAGTTTGTCACGCACTTCTGCTTTTTTCGTGAGGGGGATGATTACATGTTCATGTTTTCATCCGTTCTTTTATTTTGGAAATTTTTGTTGGGGTAACGGTGGAGTTGGCATATAATAATGAAAAACTGGTCAATGTTCTTAGTATAGCAGGTGTGGCCAAACCGAACTTAATGTCAACCCTGGCAACGCTGAGTATCCATGCTAGTATATATATATATATATATATATATATATATATATATATATATATATATATATATATATATATATATTGTATTTTGTGTACAGAAAGTTGTTAGATGAGACAAGACGCTGGTACCGTCGGTCCCAAGCTCGATAATTAGGACCGTTTTAGATATCCATATCAAGCTCTCTTCAGCCAATACTCAGGAGATGAGTATTGGCTGAAGAGGGCTTGATATAGATATCTAAAACGGTCCTAATTATCGGACTTGAAACCGACGGTACGAATGACTTATCTCATCTAATAACTGTCTGTACAAAAAATACAAAATATAAATACGCTCTTATTTTTCGGATTTTCCTTTTAATTGAGCACTCTGATGGATTTCTTCTTCCAAACAACACTAATCATATATATTGGTTAACAAGAAAAAGATCTGAAAAACTTCCAAGACCATATATATATATATATATATATATATATATATATACTAGCAGGGGTGCCCGGCGTTGCTCGAGTGTTTGGAGGTGTATGCTGTGCAAAAAAAGCAAAAAAACAAAAAAAAATGGTTAATTTTTTAAAATTTGACCCCTATTATGACCCCTTAAAATTTATTGTTTCGGGCTCAAATCACTTTATTAAGTTAGATCCAGGTTCAAGGAACCTATATCTAAAATTTCAAGTGTCTAGACCCTAAATTGTCGAAGGAGTTTGGTAGAGTTCTTAAAGGTCAAATGGTTGAAATTTGACCCTTAACAGCATAATTTCTGGCTGACACCCGTCACATCGATTTTCCCAATCTCAGTACCCGGTATTTCAAATTTCGAGTCTATAGATTAAAAATTGACAGAGTTATTGCGTAGGGAAATGTACACAGACAGACAGACACACAGACAGACAGACACGTTCACTTTTATATATATATATATATATATATATATATATATATATATATATATATAATGAATAGTGATAAATAGATAAATACTTTTGCGATCTTCATTATTCATTGGAGTTCTTAGAATTTAAGGTCAAGAATAGTGTGGCGTACAATCGTTTCAGAGATGATTGGTAATTATTTTTATTTTCTTACTTTTTATGTCTCGTCTTCAATCTCTTTTATTAAGATTACAAATAGATTGTTTTATTATCTGGACACATCACATGGTTGATAGAAATGTGTTCTCTATTAGTATTACGGGAATGTATTCCCCTCGTAAAAGTACCACAGGAAAAACAACAAATACATGGCAGTTATATATATATATATATATATATATATATATATATATATATATATATATATATATATATATATATATATATATATATATATATATATATATATATATATATATATATATATACACGGCATAATCGCGTTGACACATCGGTTCTCGTCAGGTCACCGAAGTTAAACAACGTTGAGCCTGGTTAGTACCAGATGGGTGACCATTTGGGAATTCTAGGCGCTTTATGTGCTTTCTGCTTATCTCGGCATTTGTTTCCAGTCGTCTTGTACACACACTTCACTTGCCACTGGTATTTAACGGTGCCGACTCAGGAGAGGTGTGGTTGAGTATTGCGCACCTCATGCCAGAAAAATTTCACGCGAAGGCACACTTTTGTGGGTATCCATAGTCTGTTAAAGACTGAAGGAGCCTGTGTGTGTGTGTGTGTATATATATATATATATATATATATATATATATATATATATATATATATATATAGAGAGAGAGAGAGAGAGAGAGAGAGAGAGAGAGAGAGAAGGATGGGGACATAACTGAAACGGACTTCTACGAACAGACCTAACCCAGCTTGGATTATTGGATTTATTATAATCCAGATTGGATATTTGGACAGAAGATATTCAAACGATCACCACTCATTTTAGAAAAATCCCCTGATAGACACACAACTTAGCATATTTAGGAGTAAAGTCGACCTCCATTAATGTAAATTATTTTTTGTTTGTATATAAAGGAGAAAAAATAATATAGTATATTTCATGGCGGAAATTTTAAAAATGATTTTGTCTATAATATTAGTAAGGATATCGCATATTGTAAAAAAAAAAATCTTCGTTTAGGGCTAGGCCTAATGTTGTCTGATGTTTTGTAAACAGAAACAGCAACATTTCTATAGAAAATAGACAAATCACCTGTCAACGCAAAAAAGATTGCATAATTTTACAGACAAATTTCGTTTAGTTGTCTGAAATAAAATGTTTTCACATATTTGTGTGAAATGAAAATAATTTTAAGAAATAAATGAACTAATATTTAATTTAGACGCATATAATTTTCATATAAATGTCATCGCGAATACATATAGAAAAAAAAATGTTGATTTTTATTCATATTGTGAACTCACGCTTCGGTTTGGGTAAATAAAACATCTATATTTATATTTATTTGATGAAGAGATTAACAAAAGAGAAACAAATACATCTGTGAGTTCGTTCCCAGTGGATTCCGGAACAGCCGCGCTGACTTTTTACAAATTTTAACATATCTACCACCAATAGCAATGGCCAAAGACTCTTTCTCTGAAAACACATCTTTTAAACTCCTCGGCCTAACGTTCACAGGAAAGATGAGTTGGAACAATTACATTGAGAGCATTGCCAGGACCGCTGTGAAGAAGGTAGATTCTCTCTACCGTGCTAGAAAACTACTGACCCCTGTAAGTATCCTGTACCTCTATAAGGCCACCATTCGCCCATGTATAAAGTATTGTTCTCATATTTGGACCGGTGCATCTGCTACTAGTCTCTCACTCCTAGACAAAGTTCAAAAGAAAGTCGCCAACCTAATAGGTCCTGAACTATCATCCAAGCTTCTGTCCCATCGACGCAATGTAGCATCCCTCTGCCTGTTCTACAAGTACTTTAACGATGTATGTTCCGACGAGCTGCAATCACTTGTACCCCCTCTACGTAAATAGCCCCCATAAACCCGATGAGCAGCTAAATCCCACCCCTTCACAGTAGAGATCCCTAGATGTAAGAGAGCCTTCTGCTCCAGTAGTTTCTTCCCCAGAACCGCTAGACTCTGGAAATCCCTGCCAGGTTCCTGCTTCCTCAATTGTACTGACATGCAGAAGTTCAAGTGTAAAGTGAACCGACATCTTGCTGCCTAACTCCCCACCTAGTACCTCTGTAGCCTGTGTCCCTAATAGTAGCCCCCTACATCAAAGTGGCAATGTGCCTTGTTTGGGGTGAAAATATATTTTTAAAAAAAATGTACTTTATGTGTCTGGGAGTGTTGTAAAATAGGTTTTGTATCGGAATGCATCCGGTCAGTATCGAAAATTAGTAATAGTAAAAATTCTGACTAAACAAGATACAGTTCGATTTGGACCCGGGTTAACACCTTTATACAGATTAACAGCGCACGTGCATTTGAAAATTTTTTATCACCGTACACAAAGAGAAAGGCCCACGAATAAAATCAACAGTAAGTTATTTGATGAGAGATGTGTGCATTTGAAATGAATGTTTCTGTATAGACTACAATTTAAGCCTGATGTTTCACCCTGTAATTTTACACTATAATTAATGTGATGTTTAAAAGAAAATTTCATTAAACAAACGGATGTTTTTCCATAGTCGAATGCAGATAACGACATATTGTAGAGTGAGTAAGCATTTTCAGAAAAAGAAACAAGTGAAATATTTCATATTGGCAAAAAGAACATGATTGGTTGTTAATCAAATTCACAATCAAATATACATTTGTCAGATGCAATGTTGTCTATGACTATCTTCACTTGAAAAAGAAACAAAATTGATTTTATATATATATATATATATATATATATATATATATATATATATATATATATATATATATATATATACACACACACTTCCGAATAGATTTATCTAACAATCAGCTGGCATGGAAACCTGTGATTATAAGATTTACAAAATATTACTGATCGTAATATTCCATGTATTATCCGATCTAAATAGGAATTGCTCAATATACAGGATAAAGCAAATAAAGCAAATTATAGTGATTCAATGAAATGAAAAAAAACTTTATTCAAATCAAGGATTTTTTATTATTCCAAGTAAGACAAAGAATACTTTAAAAATGTTATCTCCTTATCCTATAGGGTTTGGTCGTTTAATTCAAGTAATACTAAGGTCTTTAATAAAAAAAAATTCCGATCAGCCCTTAAAAATCTTTTCACCAGCCCCTAAAGAAGAATTACTCCAGAAATATGCCCAATTTGGATTTCTACTCTGTGATGTGGATTACCCAATATACAGCTTGGATCACATTACCTCACTGCTTTAAATGACAGTCACCTTGGATTTTACTACGCAATTTGGAACTAAACCTTTATATCCTTTTCTTCAATTCCCCTCGCTATGTGACTTCTACTTAATCAATTTTTGATTATGATTTTCCATGTCTAACTGACTTTAGCAAATAAGGTGAATACCGTTATATCTATTTGCTAATATTTTCTCCTCTGAAAAGATGATAGGCATCGAAACCCTAAAGGATAAGGAGATAAAAATCTCTAAAGTATTAAATATATATAGGAGATAAAAATTTCTAAAGTATTATATATATATAATTTTTGCAAGATCGAGACAACAAAATATAAAATAAGAACATTATATGGTGTATTTTCTTATGTGAAATAAAATAAAATGAGGGCAAGCTAAGTGAATCCAAACGGGATCCTTTAAAATAAGGATTATGAATATATTCATATATATATGGCAAATGTATTTTGCTGCCTGCAGAGTAGCCATTTCTGGAATATTTTTAAATAATATAACGTTTAAATTTGTCCAAAT